>NW_017802936.1:552687-584024 GCF_001625305.1 Branchiostoma belcheri
CAACAAGGCGCGGCTGCAGAGCTAGAAACACGTTTTGAACAAGGGAAAAACAGATAAACTAGACAGAGGGAAGGCCATACTAGCTGCGTCGAAGCTGGCAAATATTGTTATAAGCATTGTAGGCTATTAATATATGCCGTATTAGTTGTGTAGCTGAGCAAGGCTTCCGACAGCTCGGTAACGGCTTGTTTACTGATAATGTGAGTGACCCCGGATCGCCTGATCCATTGTCAGGCATTGTGTTGAGGGAAAAAAAATCGACCTTCTATTAGGACTACAGCAGTGATTATCGATCCTTCTGTTTTCTTTATTGATATTTTTATTTGTCTTGTATACATAGTATCATATGCTAACATTTTACCGGTAAATGTAGATTATAACCTTTCCTTCCCACGTAAATCAGTGCTTACCTCTTCCATGTTGGTATCATCCAAGTAGCGTTTTCCTCGGCGTTTTCGCTGGATCTTTCTGGAATATCGACCGATGAATTTCTTTGAAAGAGTACATTTCCGCGCGTACGTGTCACAGAACACTCTCTCTTGTTTTGAAATGTGGTATTTGGGGCGCGATGTGATTTCTAGGTTGTCTTTCAACCCGAGAAAGTACTGGGTCCATGCAAGATTTATGACCTGCGGTCCGCGCGGCAGGCGGTGTAACTAATCTCGGCCCAGAGGAGAGGCCTCTTGTGAATAGATTAGCGTTCGGCAAAGTTCGGCCAGCCGTTCCACATGAGTGAAATCCTGGCTTAGGCGGCACCTTAATCTAGACAAATTCTGTTCAGATTGCAGAATACGATGGGGAGCCATTTGACATCGCCCATGACGCCACTGTGCCTGTCGCGAACGTCATCTGTTCCATGGTGATGGGGAAGCGCTATGACTACCAGGACGAGAGGTTCCGAGAACTTACAGAAGCTCTTAACACGCTCGCGGCTGAAGCTGGAGCCGGGCAGATCATCAACGTTTTCCCCTTGCTACGGTTTGTTCCTGTCGGTAGGTACAACGCTGTATATATATATATTTATTACTTCATTAGCTTCTAAGTAGGCAGTATTAAAAAAACAATGGTAAATACATCTTTTTCTCCTGTGAAGAGGGTGTAGTATATACAAGGTATTATATATATTGTTAGAGAATTCTATTGTCATGTTTTGGTAGTGGGCGGTTGGGTAAATTTCCACTACCGCTCCTCATATATATATATCACTGCACGAACGTTGGATTTACCAAATGTTGTAAATTCAGGTAATGTTTACTATATGACTTCACAATCGTAGTAAATAAAGGTTAATTGCAGTTATTTCCTTTACAACCCTTAAAAGACCGGTATTTTAAAAAAGTGTGTAAAAAAAGTAAACATTACCCAACTATAATGGCCCGGTAAATCTAAGTTTTCGTGCAGTGTCACGCCGGCAGGCCGGAAATGACCCCGGGCCTGCCTCCCACCCGTCTGGTTCTAATTAGCTACGCTTTGAGTTCTGTATGCGACAAACACTATATTTCTACATTTAATCTAAACATATAAAGTACGACGCTGAACTGGAGGTTATCATTTTTATCAAAATAACAATAATACATACATTTCTTCTCCAAAAACCCCAGGCAGAGATAAAGGAGTATACGCAAGCAGGTGGTTATATATAAAACTTATAAAGGAAAGGAACCCTACACTAAGGGTTACGGTAGTAATCTAAATTCTACACTGTCATTTACAAATCAAACACCCTATAGGGGTGACGCGGGTTGAAGGGCATGCGCACAAGTTGCTGGGTGAGAGACCCAAAAATTAAAATGAGCTAAAGAGCTTTAAAACCCTTTCTTGGGTGGGATTTCTGTTGTGGTGGATTGTATTGTGTAGGGTTGTGAGTGAATGTTTTTGCAAAAGAATTTTTTTTTGAAAAAAAAAAAGTTTTTTTCATGAAATTGCCTTGTTATGGGCTTGTCTGTTGTCATACACCCCTCCTGCCTAGTGCCTTGGTATCGACCTAGAATATGGAGTCAAAGTGCACGGATTCTTATAAACCAACTTGACCTTGGATTTTCTTTCGCTCAGTCGACAAAACTAGACAAGATGTGAAACCTGGCCAAATTTTAGTTCACAACTCCAAACGGTTGCTGAGATATTGCCAACTTTGCACTTCGGCACCTGCCATAGGGCTAGGTCCCGTCCAAGGCCCGTACGAGGGTCCATTTAGTGGTCCCATTATCCAATAAAATGTACTATTCTGGCCCTCTTGTTAACAATGATCATCAGTGCCTACTCTATCATTTAGAGTGATTTTTACTTAGTGTAAGGCTTGTTTACGGCAAAAAGGGGGGGGGGGGGAACGCGGCTTCGGGGCGGTTGCACTTCCCTACTAAGTCCCATAGTTAAGCATAGGCGGCGGTCATAGCGGGCCGTTGCCATGGCAACGGGGGTCTGACGGTGAAACAAACTGGTACATTTTAAGTGAGTCTACGTCAGTACTTGGTATACCAAGAAAATTTGGTCGAAAATACCGCTGCTTGGAATTAATGGCCAATTCCCGTGTCTATTGAAGGTAGCAGAACACAGTTTTCGCCCTATGGGGATTTCTATAGTTAAGGACCCCAAGATGACTCACTTCGACGCGGTAAGAATTATAGCAGGGTGCACTTCACAAATACGAAAATCGAATATGTTTCAGAAGAAGGTACAAACTACAAAATATCTAGAAACCAAAAAATCCTGTCGGCGTATCTGCTCGTAACGTACACTTTGAAATCGCCTCCTACGGACGTGACCTGAACTGCAGCCGACTCACCCGGAAAGCCAGTTGCGCAATACGGCGCATTTATACACGAACTGCAAAACCTTCACAATTCAAATCACACAGTCTCAAACCCGATACATTCCTACACCACACAGCACAATTTACATCTGGCTGACGCTCTTATCGGTCTTTCTACCCAGCCTTCAAGAATATTCGCTGCACTACTTTCTATACCCGCGTCATCGGTCGCCCATTAATACTGTGACCTGCTACCATAAACAAGGCTGTACCTCGAGACTAGCCGTCCAATTTTTTCCGAAACTTGTTGTAGGTACATATTATTAAATTGGCTAACACGTGAAGGTGAGTTTGTGTGACAAAAACTTCATAACTAGAGATATGATGCCCATTTTCATGTCTGATTTAGCATATGTTTCAATGGAGAACCGTTTCAATGGTGTCTCCCCTATAGGGCAAAGGTCACCAATTCGCGATTGAGTGCTGCCAAACCAACTGAAAACAGCCTTTTTCTTGGTATGTGTGGATTAATGCTGGCATTTTCCAGCTGGGGAGTTATTTCTATTTCTATTAACTTGAAAAAACTGGCTGTTAGTGTTGTTTTGGCTGCTTGGTAGAGTTCTAAAACTACTCCCATCTTCTTGTCTTTTGGTGGTCTTCATGGGGGTCAGAGGTCATGCTGCCAGTGTTTGCATTTGCCGTGCTAGTACCGCTGGTCAAAAAGTTGAATTTTTGGACTAAATGGACAATTTGGAAGCTGGACTACCCTGTCAGTGTGTGTTTGCAATAGTTGAACACTCAAGTAGGTGATTGTTGACAGCTCAGTTCTTAGATGTTTTCTATATATTCCAATAGGGGCTGGAATTAGTGGGCTGTGCCCTATACTAGGGACTGTGTCATTGTGCGTACAGTCTACAATTGTCCTTTAGGTTTAAGTGTTACAGTTGGTATCGCTGGTATGCATACGGTTTCCAGTCTCCCTGCAGCTTGATCAGGTCGGCTGGGACGCCACAGTCGCTAGCCCAAGTCGCGCCGCCGCGACGGAGGCTGTGTCCGTTCAACTTGGTCCGCTCAGGTGTAACGACTGCCGTAACAATGTCAGTTATTGTGTCAGCGGCAAGTAATCCGACCCCATTTGCTGGGGGGGGGGGGTCCGTTATATTGGAGAACGCTTTCTCCAGGGCTGTTGTAGGTCACAGGGGGGAGCCAGTAACACGGGGGGTGGGTATCTGGAGGGTCTGTTCCTGGGATTGGATTGTTTTACTCCAGCGGCCACTGATCACTGCACCCAACGCAAAAAACCGGAAGTCTGCGGCATAGCTTCTTGACAGGGCTGAAGCTTCCTGCCGTCTTAGTTCCGGCCGTCTTAGATTTCCGGAAGAATGAAAAGAATCCCACCAGAAATGCGGCCCAGAAGAAAACATGTTTGGCCTGGGCGTAGATGGCACGTAATACATCCGGGGTAATGGGATACGAAAGATCAAAGGTACAAATTCAACAAGGCTTCAATGGGTCAATTCTCACCGTTCAAAACCCATTTTTCACCGTCAAAACCAATTTTTCACCGTTCAGACCCCAATTTTTCATCAGTCAAAGCCAATTTTCATCCTTCAAAACTCAATTTTTATCATCGTTCAAACTACAATTTTCATTTGGGTAAAAGAAACCAAAAACATTCTATCCAGAACCAATGACCAGGCTGATGAACCGCTGTTGGCAAGAGGGGCAGGTTCCTAGGGACTGTCAGGGGAGAGAGATATATGCGAGGGAGAGAGGGAGATAGATAGATAGATAGATAGATAGATAGATAGATAGATAGATAGATAGATAGATAGATAGATAGATAGATAGATAGATAACAGCGTTAAGGAAGAATAACGTGTAAGAAATAATACTGATACAGTGCTCACCAACTATTTGCATCACTGACATTGGCATAAACCTGGGATCTGCATAAAATTCTGAAAACCCAAACCATTTCCCATTCACTACATTATAAATTGCATGGCATAATTGCATGAGCTGTTATGACTTTAACATGATATTGGACTAAAATATTTCCAAGTCAATGGCACACTGACCCAGAAATACGTGAAAGAAATACGTGTAACTTGTTGCGCATCAGCAAATCCGCATGAAGTCCATTGTTATTCATTCATTATCACCCCTGCACCCTCCATTGTCATACACTTTCTCTGTTGTCACTTCCTTCTGGACAGGTGAGAACCCCCAATCACTGATTGTGTGAAAAGAAGTCCTTTGTTCCTTTTTGGTGCCCTTGATTGGACTGTTGTTTTAGGTTTGGTAAGCTTTTTGCTCAACACCAAGGTAGACAGTATGAAGGTGGAATGTGTCTGATCTTCTAACTCCATGTTAGCCCTGTTCATTATGAGTTTCTGAATGCGACTTGAAGATTAGAATATGGTACATGTATGTAGTTGTGGGTGAAAGTGAGTATATAAATACCACAAAAATCATGTTTGCGGTTGTTTCAATTGGCCCCAGCCCAGTATCATCCATAACCAACTGACCTCCCCTCCCTGTCGGTCGTGTGGACTCTCCTAAGGTTATTGGACTAACCCTGTTATAGGAATAAAATTCCCTGACAAATCGTCCATGCAAATAACAGGAGAGCACTGTACCAATAACATTACAAGTATCTACTATAACAATAGTCCCGCAATTATTGTATATTACATTAGTTTAGTTTAGTACATCATGAAGTAAAGATTTTCGCAAATCTGTATTTATGTTCTACTATTATCCTCGTATTTTACAGTGAATGCAGCCATCGTTAATGCTTTACAAGCGTTCTCGAAGGTCCAAAATGTGATAAAAGAGGAGATTTCTCGCCATCGCGAGAACCTGGATCGCGAGAACCCGCGAGATTTCATCGACTTCTGCCTGCTGGAGGTTGAAAAGCAGGAGAAGGTGGAGGGTCTGACGGGGGACATCATGACACACATGGCTGAAAACCTTTTCATGGCAGGCACGGAAACCACCTCAAGCACCCTCCGATGGAGTCTACTCTATATGGTCCTGCACCCAACCATCCAACGGAAGGTAAAATGAAGTTTACAGCCAGACCTGCAGTTATGACCACTAATGCATGAGTATACAATGTATACACTGTGGCATACTTAGTGGTCATCATTGCAGAGCCCAATTGAGCCCAGCATTAACAATCATTTATTGCCTGTGCCTATTCTCCTTTTTATGAATTAAGACTACTGTATCTTAGGGCATGCTAATTTGATTATATTGATGACATCCATGAATTTTTGTCCGTCTTACAAAAAAGATAAGATTTTGACCATACCGTAAATCGTAGGTAGCTGCAAAATGAGCAAATATGTACTTGTGCCGTAATTAAAAAAGAATATTGGAAAACAACACTTATGTCGTAGAATGATATAATCCATCGTCAAGAGCAAGGACATGTGAAGGAAGGAAAATGAATAATCCATTGTACACCATACCAATTAAAAAAAAAGTTCAACCTTCATGAGCACCAGGGTTCTTTTTTGCCATTTTTGTATTCGCATGCTCGCATTAGTTTTGTGGTTCCCAGAGGATGTCATTCATATTATCAGATCAACGTGGCCTTATCAAGTACTCCATATATGTGTTTGTTCGGACAGGTGCAGCAGGAGCTTGATGCCGTTGTTGGTGAGAGCCTGCCCGCCCTGTCCCACCGTTCCCAGCTGCCCTACGTGAACGCCTGTCTGCTGGAGGTCATGAGGATCCGGACCGCCGCGCCTTTCACGGGCCACGCCACAACAGAGACCGTCAAACTGGGCCAATATGACATCCCGAAGGGAACCCAGGTATTATTACCCGCCATTAATCAGATTTTTTCTAACGCTGCAAAACGGCCCCTTTACTCTAAATGTGGCCATGTGGCTGAGGGTATCCGGTGATAATCTTTTCCACTCGAAGGAAAGATCTAACGAACTGTTGTTTGTAGTATTTGTTTGTGGAACGTATTTTCTGTTTGTTTTGATCCAGGTACTGCTGAACCTGTACGCCATGCACATGGACCCCGCCCACTGGCCTGATCCGGACCGGTTTGACCCCGAAAGGTTTCTGGACGCGGAAGGAAACGTCATCAACAAACCTGAGTCCTTCATGCCTTTTTCAGGAGGTAATTATTTGTCAGATATCAGAGATATCATTGTTCACGGTGGTAAAATCTGGGCTGCAAAGTTCCCACATTTCATAGAACCCGAACTGTGTTCGATCGTGTTCGATCTGGGCAATTCGAATCGAACCCGCGTTCTATTTCGGGGTCACCTGCGGTCATTTACAGTAAAGCGGCAAAACAAACCTTTCTGCCTCCGTGCCTTGCAACAGATAAAAAACAACACTTTTCTATAGATACAAACAGTTTCCTGGACAATACATGTCCGCTATCATTTTTTGTGGATCTGTAACATGTAGCGAAGCTACTGTCGTATCCTTGGGTGACCTTGAATACTGTAATGATTCTTTACACCAGTATGAATAACACAATGCAGACTTTTGGTCGACATGACATGTCTGCAAAACTCGTTTTAACCTGCAAGCATGGAGAGTCAAGCATACCCCATTCACGGCTCAAAATGACCGTTACGGTTGTCCCGAAAATCGTGTTTTAGGGATTTTTGAAAAATGGCTTCAATTTTGAATTATGGGTAATTTAGTGAGAAAAATGTCAAAAAATGCCATTTTTTCACCAATATGTCGACAAAAACTAGACTTAAAATCAGAAATTAAAAAATCCCTAAAACACGATTTTTGATGTTATTCCTAGTCGTCGAAAAATATAAAAATCGGGGATCTTGGGTGATATACGTAGCCAGGTTAAAACGATGTTTGCCTAAAAACATGACATGACTTGTGGTCGGAAACTCGAAAAAAATCGTCTTTTGGAGCGAAATTTTGAAAAATCAATGATTTAACATAAACAGCTAATATTAAAAGGATGTTAAGGCAATAATTTCATTTTAATTTGACGAAATTTACCATTAAATCCTTTTTGTTTATTTTCAAGTGTTTTACTGGTAGTCCCAAATAGGCCAAAATAGCGTCTTGTAACCCGATACCTTTTAGAACGCGCCTAGCAATGGGAAAGAATACCGTAGTGACAGACCGCCGTGGTTACAACCAGAGAAATTTAGTTGTTTGGCTTGCCTTAATTTTTGGCATTCTTTATTTCCAGGCCGACGCGTGTGTCCTGGTGAGCAGCTGGCCAGGATGGAGCTTTTCCTGTTCTTCTCGACCCTGCTGCAGTCCTTCAGCTTCAGGACGCCAGATGGCGCTCCTCCTCCAACAACTGACGGCGTCTTTGGTGCAAATTTCACCCCGCGTCCATTTCAGCTTTGTGCGATCCTGCGTTAGTTTTTATATCCGATATGGGAAAAATGACGCGAACCATCTGATTTCAACTATGTGAATGAAGGTTAATTTGCATAATTAATGAAAAATTATCACCATTGTATAGTGGTATAGGGAATTCAATACTTGCAATATTTGGGAGATCAGTAAAGGTAAACATTACTATACATATTTTATTCCAATCAGGACCTAATTTACATTCTTTTGATGGACTGCTAGTCTAAGAATAGCTAAAAATAATCATGTCAAGAATCACTTTAGCTACCTACATACCAAAATGCTGATCCATTAACCGGTTCTTGAGTTATCCTCTTTGAATATCATTTAAAAAATGGCCCTGCAGTTCCAAAACAAGCTGGTAGGGGACCCAAACGTATGTCACTTCTTCCCCACAAGAGCTATCTACCACCTATGTCATGAGATATGAGCATGTCTATGTTATCATCAGCAGTACCATATAGGAAGCTGCTAGGGGACCCTTCCAGGTCTCATCAGGACCTACTCACCTACCAAATATCAAGTCAATCCATTTAAGCCTTCTCAAGTTATTGTGTTTACAGACGGACAGACAGATAGCGAACGCCTACGAAAAGATAACCTTCTTTGCGAAGGTAATTAGTCAGTTTAAACGATTAACAAGATTTGACGAAGGTATGAGGCTGTGCATAAAACCTGAAAATTGGTCTCTAGCTTCCATATAGAATAAAATACGCCACTTGTCCATGTCAAATGATAAGGATTTCACCACCGTGTTTCATGTTACTATAGGCAGGGGCCATGCGAATATTTTGCATTAAAATTGTGCCAATGAGCACCTCATTACTATAAATTAGATTTACAAAAGCACTAAAAATTTCATCTAGCTGACATGTCATGGAATGTTTATTATTTTTGTAAATCTCAAACATGTTGATGGCCACGTACCTGTAAATGGCTTGCAATCCTGCTCGTTAGCAAATTTTACTACTATTTTTCCGACTGACAAGTTTATGCAATTTCTGCCATTTAATATGAAAATAAGGTCATTTCTATGAATTATATCAGTTGATCGTATCCATTTCTGTATACCGCCTGTCATTCCTATTATTGTGCCCATGGTACAAAAGCACTCCTGTCGACAATATGTTAAACTGCAGTCAAGTCTTCAAACTCCGTATGTGCAACGCTTGCGTTGGGCAGGACTTTTGGAAAAACTCCTCCTTTTATCAAAACCTGTACTTTTCCATGTCCATACACTGGTTAGAATTTTACATGAAGTAACATTTTTTCTATATAATGTAGACGCTGCAGGTTTTAGAAATTGAAATATGGTAGTTGAAAATGTGTCAGAATGTAAAAATCTTTGGACAAATTTACAAACAATATCCTTTTCTGGCGTTTAAAAGTTCCTGTGAAGTCATTCCATAAGTCATACCAGCCCTCTGTAGTAGACTAGTAAATGCTATTTTGTCATCTGGATTTATACCATTAACTATTTTGTTATTAGTTTTTAAATGCTTTGTTTACTTCTAAAGGGAATTTAGGACCACAGAATGCCTTGTTGGACCACAGAATGTCTTGTTAGTATAGACTTTCTGTTCACAATTTGTAGCTCATTTAGGAATCTCGTTACCCAAGAAAATGATGTAATTATAGCCAGATGTAACATTAGCATAATTAGCAAAAATTGTGTCAACTTTTGTATATAAAGACGTAATTAAAGCCCTTTGTTGCAAACTGTTTAATCCTTAGATGCTGAAAATTTGAAGATTGTAGCATGAAAAATGCAAGATGTACAATAAAATGTATGTCAGATATTGTTGATATATGGTCCCTTTTGGTGCCAGGACTAATTAGCTTATTCCCATAGGACCAATACTTAAGCATCTTCCAATAAAAACGTCAAAATCGTAAACTTTGAAAAATTCTAGAAAATCTCAACTCTTATGCGAAAGGAAGCATTCTGACTGGACGAACCTACTGTAACACGGAATCATTTTTGATAATCCTTGGCGCCCTGCTATTTTTAGTGTGAATCATTTTCTAACACTGAAAATGCCTCCAACCGCTAGCCAAATCAATGTTCCCTGGTGGAACCCTATGCTGTGTAGTCACGGCCAGTGTTGTGCAAAACTCGACCAGAAAAAAGAACTCAGGCCACGGCAAGTAAATCTTTTGGATGGCACCATCCTCAGACTCCAATCCTAATGCGAGGTGGGCCGAAGGTTTGAAAACTTTACGCCATAAATGAAATGGTACCTAGTTGTGCTAGGTTTACTGCAAACTATTACAACATCCATTTGTCACTGATGCATAGAAATATAATACAGCCGCAGTGTTATATACATGATATTTTGATTTTAAACACAATAATGAGTAAACGTAGGCCCCGTTCATATGACGTCAGTGAAGGCGCTTTACATGTGGCTTCCCCCGAAGCCGGTTTCAAGTGGCCCCATCTGAGCGCTCCAAATCACATTGAAAGCGCCTCGATCCCAAACCACTTCGAGTGGTGGTTTCGAAAAGGTTTTCCCACATCGCTATTTGCGTTTGGGCATGTTGTGTCCCAAACCGTGCCTTGTCCCAAACCATGCCTGATCGGGCACAGTTCCATTCCGTGCTTTGGGGGTGGAGCTTATTGTTTTGAGGGAGGAGCCTTCTCGTGGTGTTGTTTACTGTTTTAGGCCGCCATCTTTGTTTTTCGTCGGGGCAAGAATAAGAAAGAATCGGTGTAATTCTTGCTCTGTAAAGCACATTTTTACCTTTCACGCTGGTCTACGACTTACATGTAGTGTCCAAACAGTGTCCTGTATCATTCTGCAACTCAGTGCAAACACAGTTCTTGATACAACACAGCACGTAGTACACCCAAGAAAGCAGACTGTCCCAAGTTGAGTCTTGGAATCGGAAACAACACTTGCTTATCCACCAAGCCGACGCACGGATATGGACAGTCCTGACGCGTATCTACGACAGACTAGAGCAAATCAACGTAGATAAACAAAGTGTTTGTCCAGAACCGTCCATTAGGTCGCGCACAGTTCTGGACACGAAGTGGCTTTGTCCCAAACTATGCCCGGGCACGGTCTGGGACACTTGGCTCGGTAAGGCGGTGGGGCTGTCTTTGTTACTAGTGACACGACCATGATAGTCCGATCTTTATGTGAATGCAATGATTGTGTGTGTGTAATAAAATGAACTTCGAACTTGAAGCACAGTATCTTTACACGCCCTGAGAGCAGTAATGGATTTAGGTCTTTTTATGTTTTATGGTTGTGACGCGCCCTCATTGTATTAACCGTTGCCTTATGTCTGCACAGTAGGTCTGGCTTTGACGCTTGGAATTATTTACAAAATATGTTGCAAAATATAAAACTTAACGGAGGATTGTCACCTATAGCTTCTTGTTTTAGGTTCTTTAAACCTAAAAGCGAGCCTGCGGGCCCTTTTGGAGAAGTTTTTCGTAAGGAGTAATCGGGTCTTCGTCATCCGTTGGCAGTCGCTCAAAGTCATCTTAATTCGTAATCAGTACCTTAGCCATAAGGCAAAATCGTCCGTGATCAGCTAGAGAATTTAACCCTAAACAGTACACCTGAGGTCCGCGCGGACCCCAGCACTATATATTCTGTAATATCTTTTTTGTTTCTTAAGATTTTTTTCTGAAATTTTAGGTAATTGTCACCCACAAAGTTGTCTCTCAATACAGTGCAGGAAACTCCGTTTCTACCATTTATAAAAAAAAATTATATCTGATTTTCTTTTGGGGTCCGCGCGGACCCCAGCCGGCTTTCGATCATAATGGATACACTGGTGTTCTTTTAAATTACCTTATTCCGTTTTTATATGTTTTTATGCACTCATCGTATGTCTACCAAGTTTTCAGAGAACGGTGTATTTAAAGAATTAAATTTTAATAACTTTGGTGTAATTATGACGTCATATGACGTCAGAGCTTATAATATAGTCCGCCATATTGGATTTTGACCAATGACGTCATCAAATTAGCATATTCTATGCATATTAAATGATTTAACTTATATTTAATTATGTAAGATGTTATTAATGTTGGAAGAGAAGTGTAATTTAATATAAAACTCTTATGTTTTAACCAAAATTACTTCTTTTTTTCAAAAAACTGCCTGCTAGAAACCCGTTGCCATGGCAACACAAAAAAACATCAACTTACTAGTATTAAACTAATATGAACTTTTTCCAGAGACATTTTAGGAAAGGTCTCCAAATTTGATACTTCTAGCGCAAGCCGTTTAGCCGCTATCTGAGATCAAAGTTGGGCCTCTAAAGCCCCTTCAGTCTGCAATGGGTTTAAAAATCGTGTATTTCTTCTTGTCTTCTTTTCCCCCAAAAATAAAAAAAAGTTCAAAATGTATGATTTTTGTATGTAATGTAGACACAGAGGTTCCCACATCAGTTTACCAAACAATTGAGCTGGTATAGCATGTTGATAATTTCTAAAAATTAGCAAAAAACTGTTCTGAGGTCCGCGCGGACCCCAGGTGTACAGATTAATCAGTCCGGGAAGGTGTTCTGTTGAGGGTTAATGTAATTCGTAATCGGTGGCGCCCCCTCCCCCCTCCTGTAGGCCTTCCTGAAATGGTCGTTAGTTCTGGTTACTGACCAATCACGACGCCGGGACTCAAGACTTATCCAGCTCTTCGGCAGAACGTACTGCGCCTGCGCAACTCCAATATTTCTCGGTTTTCGATGCATTTTTGGTAAACGTTGCACCAGAATTTTTCCTGTTGCAGAAGATATCTTTTCCGACAGAAAATATAGGAGCTACAGACGGATTGTTAACCATATATACGCCAATACGTCCTTGTATGAGACGTTCTGCTATTCACAAACATTACGATTTTGCAGGTGCAGTACGTGCTGCCGACGTGCTGGCTCGTCCTGACGCGCAAGGTTACCGAAGGTCTCTTCTCATCCCAGCATACCCCATACCCTTGCCAATCCCCTGGGGGTGACAAAACACTATTTCCAGCCCCAACGGGAATATATGTATATGGTAAACATGTAAGAACTGAGATGTCAAAAATCACCTACTTGAGTGCTCAGCTATTGCAAACTCATATTGGCAGGGTATTCCAAATTCCAAAATGTCCATTTAGTCCAAACATTTCATATTTTGACCAACGTAATAAGTACAATCCAAGGAAACACTGAGATCATGCCCCCTGTACACCACAAAAACATAGCATTGCTCTTAAAGCTCTCGACTACCAGGCAGCCAAAACAAGTCAATTATATAATATAAGTCAGTTTTTCAACAAAATAGAAAAAGAAACAGCGGCAGCTGGAAAATTCCAGAATTTATCCACACATACTAAGAAAAAGACTGCTTTCAGTTGGTTTGGGGTCTCAGACTGGGCCTTCTGGGGTCTCAGACTGGGCCTTCTGGGGTCTCAGACTGGGCCTTCTTGGGTCTCAGACTGGGCCTTCTTGGGTCTCAGACTGGGCCTTCTGGGGTCTCAGACTGGGCCTTCTGGGGTCTCAGACTGGGCCTTCTGGGGTCTCAGACTGGGCCTTCTGGGGTCTCAGACTGGGCCTTTTTGGGTCTCATCAGACTGGGCCTTCTGGGCAGGCGCGAAATAGTGACCTTTGCCCTGGGAAGGTCAGGGACTACAGACACTGCTGACTAATTGTGGCACTGGCGAATTTTGCATACCCATGCTAGAACAATCCCTAGTATGTAACTAATTACCTACTAGGATAAAATTGTCCGGATCGATCCGAATTGATTTGCTTTGATCCGGCTTCAAAGCGAATCGATTCGGCCCGATCCAGAAAATGTTACCCTAGTGGAATGGGGCGTTAGTGAATCTCCCCTGTTTGATCCCGTACGGTATGCGATACCTGAGTAAAAAAAGCAACTAAACTTTCCACCCACGTAAACACAGCCGATCAAGCCCCTGTCACGGATATACACGGATATACTATATATTAGCCTCCTAACACTAGCCGAACGCCCCCCCCCCCCCCCAACTATGGTTAAGAGTCGGAGCAAAGTCGGCTGAAGTTCGTCAAGACCGGCTACTACTAGTATCCAATGTGCGAACCCCGTAGTTAAAAGTAGTCTGGCCACAAATCGGTGCTGCACAACACTAGAGAAAGCTGTAGAGATTGTTCTGTGTATGGCATCGGTATGGAAATGGGGGTGAATGTTAGAGGAATACGTCAGTTTTGAGACTGTACAAGTTGAATTATTGTGTGTATTCAGTCGGCGTAGATTTTCGCTTGGATACTTGTACTGACTAGTACTGTGGGTTGGCTGCAGTTCCATGACCTCCGCAGTGGCGCTAATAAAAGAGGGCTTAACTTTGAAACTTTATTCACACACCTTCTTGCAGACAATAAGTCTGAATAGACAGGCATTTACAATGAAATAGATTAAAAACGCTAAGGAGTTAAAATAGAAAATGAATCAAATTCGGTTTAAAATCAATAAATATAAGTGTGATAAAACTTGTATAGTCTTCTATATATAATACAATTCATGAGGTTACGTCTGTATTTACAGATTGTCAGTTAAAGTGTTTGTTCAGCAAGTTTGTCATGTAGGGTCGAGAGAACTAGCCGGCAAACCTAAGCTCATTTTAACATATTTTGTACACCATACCCTGAAATTAAACATATTAAAATTCAGAATCTTGCTTTTGCACCGTACCATAATTTTTACCGCGTCGAAGTGAGTCACTTTGGGGTGCTTAACTATAGAAATCCCCATAGGGCGAAAACTGTGTTCTGTCGCCGTAAGTAACTGACTGTAAGTCAGCAGAATACGCGCCAACCATTCAGCCTTACCTGTCGTAAATGTAGAGAACACTTTCTAATTTCAATCACTTGATATTTTGTCAACTATTCTTTTCTTTCCTTTTCTTCCTTTTCCTTTCCCTCTATCAAAACGTTAGTTACTTTATAAGAAGATTGTCTGGGTTCATAGCGATTGTTTATGCATATGTATCGTGCTGTTTCTACTTCTAACACATTCCAAACATTATCTACGTATACCCACGTGGAGGTGTTGTTCACATTAATAAGTAGTGATTTTTCTAGAAAATAGTTTTTTAAACGTGTGCTCGGTATATCGGCTGTCGCTGACGGGCGCGGTGTGTGTAGCGAGGCGGGTGCGACATCACTGGTGTTCCCGCCTGAACAGAGGTCTGAGGCCCGATCAACCGGTGAACGTCGAGTTTTTTAAAGGTTTGTGCATAATATCCCTTCAAACTAACCCAACAAACAGTAGGAGGATATCTTACAGCCATCCAATACAATAACAGGGAGGCAAAGCAACATATTCCCGAATAGAAAATCTATTTAATATTGTTACTCAAGCAACTGGATAGCTTTCCAAAATCATATCCATTTGCTTGAGTAACTGTTTTTGGCGTATCTTCACTGGCGTATCTGATATTGACATCTAGTGAATTTTCTAAGCACATTTTCGTCATCATTTCATACTTGAAGCGTTCAGCCTATAGCCTACGTGAGAAGCCGCAATTTATATTTAAGCGTTGCCATGATCCCCCATATAGACCCTCAGAGAAAAACTACGCTTTAATTCAGTAGTTGGAGGGCATATTTATACTCGTTTTTTTTCTCTAAAACCCTGTTAAAACATTTACCGTCACAACGTCACAAGACCCAAATGTCACTTCAAGCTTAAGCATTTACTTCCGCCCAAACCGTTGCTGCTCTCGACAAGACCGACGTTAGGCCACGTTGATTTAATTATATGGATGGCATTCTCTTGGAACCCCAAAACTGATGCGAATAAAAAAAAGTTGCTTTCATTATGAAATCTACGTAGTCATGAAGGTTGAACAAATGACACAGAGTATGTTTTGGCAAATAATCTACTCTACATTTTCGTCTTTTTTGTTTTATTTTGCCATTTTACGACATTGGTATCGTTTTCCCATGTTTTTTTTTTTGCAACTTACGATATAGATTTGCTTCTTTTTCAACACGATTGTCAGATTTGGGCCAAAAGTCCCACTCCGCTACTATGGAGATCGAATCCCCCGAACCCGCGAATCTTGTTCGATATGACGTCATTCGAATAGAGCGGGCGTTCGATCTGGGGTTACCCGCGGTCATTTACAGTAAAGCCGCTACAACCGGCTACTTCAAGCCCTTTTTTACTTGGGAACCACGGAACAGGAAAAATCCACCTTTCCACAAATATGAACCGTTTTCAAAACATTAAATCTATGCCGTGATTTTATTGTGGATATGTAACATGTAACGAAGCTACTGCTGTCATCGTGGGTGACCTTGAAGGTCAGAATTCTTGTTGACGCTGTTATAAAATCCAGGTCCCCATATCCGAATGGCACAGCATGCGTGCAAACATGGTATTTTAACCATAATAATACTGGTTTATTTGTTTGTTTCATGTAAAACACATAACAATGGTTCCCACATGGCAGTCACAGACTGAATTGCGTGGGGGTTCCATTAACAACAGTTGATATTCATACTAAAAACATTAACTGTAAAGGGTACAATATTAAAAGCGTAGTTATACTGTAGCTAAATTACACAATAACAAATTTAAAATATTTAAAAGATTTCATGAAGACACATTATACAATATAATTTAGAATAGGGCAGTTTTTTTTTCTTACAAGTTCAACAGTCGCACCATGTGAGGCATTGCACTAGAGTTATATCTTTCTGATTTGCAGTGGATACTATCGAGTTTGTGAGATGACCTAGTTTTTCTTCCACTCACTTCCCCCCGTAACGGTGGTAGTAAATGTCTGTACTGGTCAGACTGTTCCAGGGATTTGGCGAATTTTGCAGTCAGTTCGTGGCGCCGTGCGTAGAGTGTAGGAAGACCAAGTTGCGCGCATGCCGTAGAGTACGACGTGAAGCTGGCTCCCAGGATGATCCGCAAGGCCCTACGTTGTACTTTCTCAATTTTGTTGCTGAGGGAGTTAGAGAGTCCGGAATGCCATACGGGTGCCCCGTATTCCATGACTGGGCGGATGTAGGAGATGTAGACAGACAAAAGGTCTTCAATGGGAAGGTGGAAGTGTTTCAGTTTGCACAAGAGGTATAGCCTTTGGCTGGCTTTGTGGTAAATCGTGTCAACATGTATGTTCCACTTCAACCATTCCCAAAAATCGCTCAAATTACCTCATTGAGGGCTTGTTTGGAAGAGGAACGATTTCCGCAGATTTCTGTCTTAGGGATTTTTTAAATATGGCCTCGATTATGAATTATCGGTATTTAAAGTTAAAACACTGCGTTTTTAGCTCTTCTTTTGACTGTAAGTCGAGTTTTAGTTAAAAAATAAAAAAATCCTAAGACAGAAAGTTTAAATTTATTGTAATATTTCTAAAAATCCAAAAATCTAACCTTATTTTTAATTTTCGGGGCCTCTTAAAATCAGCTGTTTGGTTCTCGTTAACCCTTTTTGAAATCCGAAATTGATCTCATTTGGAAGCAAATGCACACAAAGTGGAGCAAAGGCAGTGCAAGAATAACATTTGAGGTTAACAAAATCAATTATTACATTTTATTTTATTTTGACGAGTATTTACTCTCCAATTACTTTTGTTTATTTTCAAATTTTACCCGTTGCCCCCGGGCCGGCCTGGGACTCCCGCGCGGACACGTTCGAACACGTTCTGTAACCCGATACCTCCCTAGTAATGCGACTTTTAGTCTAGCAACCGACCGCCGTGCAACTGTTTTGTGCGATTTACAGTATGGTTGAAACCTTTTTTTTTTTGTAACGGCCAAAAATTCATGCGCGTGAGGATGTCATCCATGTAATCAAATCAACATGGCCTTAGTCAGGGCGATTTCATACGACTTAAGATTTTGAAAGTCAATTTTCAGGTCTTTTTTAGTTGAATCAACTTTTCCCATAGCATGCCGAAATCTACAGAAATGCAATGTCGAAGACGAAAAACGGTCGCTTGCTGGTTCGTAGGTTCGTTCTATTATAACTATTTTTCGATGGTACAGAAATAGAGATACTTCTCATGTAGCTTGTTTTAGACTACTTCAAACGCGTCAAATATGAAGTGATGAAGAAAAATGCTACGAAATTGCAACAAATGTCAATGTAAGACAGATTTCTTCAACCAGAATATTTTGTATTGACGCCCAGAAATTGCTTTGGATGCCTTTAAGACAGTCCGAGAGCATGTTTATACTCGTTGTTTGTTGTTTTTCTCTGAAATATTTGCATGGTCACCACGTCAAACGACCGGAAGGTCACTTCTGATCAATCATTTACTAGTACTTCCGCCCAAACCGTTGTGGTCGCAGCACACAGTATTAATGACCATCTATGACGCGGGTATAGAAAATAGTACTGCAAAGTTGGGCCTCAAAAGCCCCTTCAGTCTGAAATGGGTTTAAAAATCGGCTATTTCTTCTTGTCTTCTTTTCTTCACTAAAAAATAAAAAAAGTTCAAAATGTATGATTTTTGTATGTAATGTGGACACAGAGGTTCCCACATCAGTTTGCAAAACAATTGAGCTGGTAGCATGTTGATAATTTCTAAAAATTAGCAAAAAACTGTTCTGGGGTCCGCGCGGACCCCAGGTGTACAGATTAATCAGTCCGGGAAGGTGTACTGTTGAGGGTTAAACAATGTCTAGAGTTAAATGTTCAAAGGTTAGGTGTAATAAGTCGTTTGGTGTAATGTAGCCAGCTGCCGCTGCGCCGCGTGCATGCAAAGCTGATGTGTTACTTCGAAGGGCGGTTATACCGGCTATACAGATACAGATCCGTCGTTTTATCGAATGTCTACTCTTTCCAGCCGCTTCTGGAGCCTGTAAGAGGCTAGCTACACGCGACAAGACGGGGGTGAACGTATACTTACGTAAACATTGCCATCATTGCATGCCAACCAGGCTGTTATATAAGAGTTCTCTTTGTTAAGCGTATTTGAACAATGTAGACTTTTTTGTGCAAGAATTCATCAACCCATAAAATGTACATTGTCTGTGACTTGGTGTTAACATAAAAGCCCTGCAATTAAGGCAGCAAGTAAATTATATGACATCCTCCGCAGACTCTAAATATATTGCGATAGGGCGAAAAAAAAACAAGGCGGGAAAAAAAAAAACAAGATCCCTACATTTTCAAATCTTGACATCATAAACCTTCTTAAACTAAGTACGGCATGTTCCGGCGTGGCAACAGATGCATCTTTGCCCATTTCGGCATTTTTACCACTGTCAGAGAGCGACAAAATTTCTTGTCTTTCTTACCCAAATCAGCCTTAGATTAATGCACTCGCTGATATCATCCATAGAAATTATTTGCTGTGGCCTAACTGTGAAGAAAAACATCTTGCGTCGGCGGACAAAACTGTGAACAAGGCGGTGTAAAGAAATTCATTTTTAATTTTATTTGTAAGATGACGTTTTGGGTAAAACCAAGCGTCCACAAAAACATTTGTTACCTTCGCCAAGAAGGTTATGTTTTCGTTGGCGTTCGTGTCTGTGTGTGTGTGTGCGTGTGTGTGAACACGATAACTCAAGAAGGCTAAGATGGATTGTCTTTATATTTGATAAGTGGGTAGGTCTTGATGAGACCTGAACTGATTAGATTTTGGACTCCCTGGCGGCTTGATATGGTACTGCAGCTGAAATTCCGGTTTTGATATCTCATGATCTAGAAATGGTAGGGTCACTAAATTTGGATGGTATGTAGCTCTTTGGCTGGGAAAGAAGTGGCGTGGGTTTGGACCCCCAAGCGGCTTGTTCTGAAACTGCAAAAGCATTCGTTGAAAAATTTCGAAGGAGGATAACTCAAGAACCGATTGACGGATCATCATGATTTTTCGTATGCGGGTACCTTAAAGAAAGCTGGACATATCAAAATAATATCAGCCAATCAGCAGCTAGTTAGCATAATTAATGAGGAAATACTATAAATCTGCTACCTTCCATGATATGATTATTCAAACGTGTGGCATGTGTAATTGTGAAGAAGAACATTGGCAGGTAGTGTTTATGCAAATGAATGCCTACTTTGCATAATTAAATTGTCAACATTCGTCTTGGCCTAAGAGTAACATCATTTGGCGAAGGTATGAGATCGTGGCATTCTAATTTAAGTATGTGCCTAAATTACCTGTCATACCGAACACTGCCGAAATCTTCGGGTGCAAGGTCGGCTGTGGTCGGCTACTGTTCGGCTGCGCCACCCGAATATTCAAAAACATCCTGGTGTGGACGAGAGGTTGGGCCATGGTTGGCTGGTAGTTGGCTTGTGTTCGGGGAAAAAGGTCAGCAGTGTTCGGGGGTCAAATTTGACACTAATTGAGCGCAAATTCGTAGGTAGGCGTGGCCTAAATCTGGATAGCTAATCCCAAACCTCAGCTTACCTTGGTTGGTTTGTGGTCGGGGGAAGGTCATAAACGTGTGACAGGGGCTAACTTGAAGCGGTACTAAAAGTCCTCTCTCCAACATAGTAGTGCCATATCATCTCAATGACAGTTCCCTTTATAATAGTATGTTCCTTACTACTACAAGGGTCCACATCACTTTCACACCCACAAAACTGCAATGATTTCGATGTAGTTTAAAACTTTATCTTCTGTACGGGTAGATTCTCGTAATTGATAGATCACCAACTTGTCTCGTTTGTATTTATCTTGGCTCTACCCACCATACATGCATCTTGTCCATGTGTTTTATGATCGTTGTATGTTTTTAAGTAGAAGGTGTTACATACGAAATTTGTGCTTTTTGACCAATACTCAATGAATATTATACAGATATACTAAAAGTCCCACATGTAACCAGAGATAACAATACGTTACGTCCCTGGGTAAAACGGTTACTACAGAAACTCCTATTTACTTGTGAACTAACGTTTTGGTTAAACCAATCGCCCATGTGAGGGTGTACCATTATTATTATTTTTGTTATATTTAAACATGTAATCACAAGCCGTGGTGGAGACACACTCAAGTTATTCTACTTATTTATGCCGCCACCAACACAGGTGACAATAAAATACTCCTTTTCAAATGAGCGAATTGATGAAAGTCGTTTAAAGTGCCTTTCCCAAGGGCACAAGATCGATGGTATGTCAGGATTCGAACACGGGACCTCTTGGTTCCGAGTTAAGCACGCTACCGCTACGCCACGCGACCCAACGGTGTACCCTTAGAACGATACAAAAAGTCAGTTTTTTTACCATTTGTTTACAAATTACGTTAAACCAACCAAACTTCATTGAATTTAAGTGTCATTTAGAATGTGACGCCTTACGACTGTGTTCACAGACATGTTTTTTATATCCCAAGTGCGCCTCGTTTTAGCGCCAAACATAATATGTCAGAAATGTGAGATAATTCTATAAATATGTTTAAAAGTGGAATTAAATCAAATCACACGAAGATTTCAATTAAGATATTTTAATTTTTGTTGGGAAAATGTTACACAATGCGACTTTAAAAGCAGGTATCACCGTTGTAAGCCGCTGTCAACAAAGTAGAAAAATAACTCCCTTAACAAGTCTGCGGGAACGAAACGACGACATTTTTCCTCGGATCGCGGAATGCGGCTGGAATGTTCTTCATCACTGCGCGACTTTCATGGGTCGGACCATTTTCTCAGGTTAGCGAGCCCTGTACAATTTGAAAGATGATGAACTTTATTCTACAGCAAAGGATGTGCCAATTTTGCGATTTAGATAAGATTGAGGCGAGAATAAGTATCATTTTATAGCCGATTGTACGTTATATAATAATAAGAGAAATTCCCTATATTCTTATAAAATAGATAAGTTCCCCAGCTTTGGACATTCAAATGAATTAGAAAAATTCATATTTCTTATGAAACTTGACAAACCATGTATCATCAGTTCTATCGTACATCTATAACTGCCTCAAGAACCAAGAAGAAGTTGAACATGTAAATAGTAGATCACATTAGTATGTATAGTTTAAGTGTCATTGCTGTATCATTTTCCTTGTCTATTCATGACCTGTACTTAGCTTGTTAGAGCACAAACGTACAATAAAGATCTTCTTTAATTTATTTGCACTCACATATAACTGCAGTACATGTAGTTTCACAGAAGAAACAATATAACTGAAGCTATGCTGCACTACATCTATTGTTTGCAGATGGACGAAAATATAATAAATCAGTGACAATGACAGTGACAATGAACTTTATTGCATGTTCACGCCCTATACGGGCCCAATACACTTAAGTTAAACAACTTGGTAACAAGGATAGAAGTAGCAATTGTTACATTCGTGTGCTATTTCTCTATCTACAGGATCTAACTACAGGATCTCTTCTCTCTTTTTGAAACATGTATGAACAAATTTACATAGTTTTTCAATTATATCATAGCGTTTGGATGTCATAATATGTTTGAACAATTCTATTTTCGGCAAGTATGCAAATTTCTTTTCTAACTGTAAGGAGCTAATAAAGGATTTCCGGATGTCATTGTATACCGCACATTCTAAAACAAAGTGTGCTTCATCCTCTATACAGTTATAGTTACATAGCTAATATAGAAAGAAAGTTTATTGCAAATTCATATCCGTGAGCCATTACCTAGAACATAACAAGTAAACAGTAAAAACGATAATAAGTAATGCTAATGCTACTTTGGATATATTTATTGTTGAATTTGATTTCTTTCTTGTGTGTAGTAGAGTATGAAATGATCGACATTGTGCACGTATGAATTGGGAGGTGTTGGCGATGGCTAAAGTCATGTATATTTAGGTATTCTATATTCTTATCTTCCGTGGTGTGATAAGGGTAGGTATAGGTTAAGTAAGGTTAGGGTAGGATACAATGTAACATTTTGCATGGTACATTTTCAGGCCAAATATAAACTCTTTATTTGCAAAATTTGTTTCCACAGTTTAAAATAAAAGTAATTTAAAAGAAAAGCAAAATAGCGAACATAAATGATAGAACAACTGTCTGATCAATGTATACTTAACCACTATGCTTGTTCTTGTGATCTATGACTTCTTTAAAGGCAATTTATAATATTTAGCCACACGTTAGGCATAACGCACACGAGTGAGTTTTGTGATCTAAGTAGAATCGAATTCTTTCAGTGATTGGTTCCATATACAATTTAATGAATTAAATCTAATTTTCTATAAAATGGTAAAAGAATTGTGACAAAATAATGATTAGTTCGGTCTTTTAGTGGCTTCGGCGGCATTTTCGTTGCTCTTTGGCCATGCATGTAGTTACAGGAAGCGGAATTCTTGTTTTTGTTTCTGCATGGAAACATGACAAAATTAATCCGCGCGTGGACGTCATCCATAAAAATTACTTGGCGTGGCCTTAGATTCAACTTTCTAGTCTCGGTAAGGATCATTTTAAAAGTCACTGACAGTATGTTAGGTTTGAGGGGGTACTTGGGCGGTGGTGACCCCTACAGGAGCATTTTGTGATATTTCCAATCAGAAATTGAAATATTTTAAGTGACAAAAATCGTCGTGTGATGATACAGTTTACCTCCATTTTTACCTTCACCAAGAAGGTTATGTTTTCAGTAGCGTTTGTCTGTGTGTGGGTGGGTGTGTATGTGTGTGTGTGTGTGTGTGGTTTAGCAAGATAACTCAAGAAGCAGTGAATGGATTGAAATGAAGCTTAGTAGGTGGGTAGGTCTTCATGAGACCTAGAAATGATTAGATTTTTGGCCCCCTGGCGGCTTTCCTAGGTACTGCAGCAGAACTTCCGGTTTTGATATCTCGTGATCTGGACATGCTAGGGTCACGTGATCACAAATTTTGTGTAACAGATAGCTCTTGGGATAGGAAAGAAGTGACATGAGTTTGGGTCCCCTAGCGGCTTGTTCTGGAACTGCAGGAGCAATTGTTGAACAATTTTCGAAGTAGGATAACTCTTGAACCGGTTGACGGATTGTCGTGATTTTTGGTATGTCGGTAGTTGAAGTGATGCTTGACATAATTAAATGACAATTATGCAAATCAGGAGCTAATTTTCATAGTTAATGAGGAAATTCTATAAATCTGCTTTGTTCGATAATAGAACTATGAAATACTTATGACATCTACTTAAGAACGAAAAAAACATCTGAGGATATAGATTATGTAAATGAGGACCTAATTTGCATAATTAATGACTTCATGTTTATAACTTTATAGTTGTAACTGCTGGGAATTTCATACTTGCCTCATTTGGAAGTTAAGTGAAGGTGAACATCAATAAACATAATTTATTCAAATCATGACCTCATTTGCATAATTTATGAGGAAGTGCTATAATAGCCTTTCTGTTAAGATATGGCCCTCATTGGGTGGAGAATATGATAAATTGATATAATCCATGCAAATGATTCTCTCATTTACAAAATCAATGATTTAAATTGTATAATTCGTCAACCGCAAGGGTTAACATCATTTGGCGAAGGTATGAGATCGTGGAACTCTTGTTCAACATTTTTTTGCGAATATCTCACATTTCTGACATTTATGTTTGGTGCTAAAACAGCTTACACGTGGTGCACTTTGCCACCACAAAATACCAAAATGTAAACAAGCATGGCTGACAGCAGTGTTGTCAGAATTTTAACACGTACACACTTCAGGTGTCATATTCAAGTTAGCACCTCCACTTCCTTAATGGTACTTATTTGGAACGAAGTAGGGTTGATCTTTTTGTTGAGAATGAGTTTCATAAATGAGTGTTAATTTAGTTCAGCTGGCTTCAAAAGTTAGCCTCTACCAGACTATGACAACTATAACCTCCGTGGTATGTCATCCGTCTTTCTGGTCGACTTCTGCTCTTTCTAGCCGCCTCTCGGAGCCTGGTATAGGCTATTCAAAAGTGACTTGTTTGTTTTTTGTCCGTCCTTGATGAGTCCCTGTAACACATTTTGCCGAATATGGCTTGCCGAATTGCCCCAAACAATTTTAGGAGTACACTGTAGGTCAGCTGGTGTTCGACTAGGTCGGCTAACTGTTCGGCTGCGGCCTGTTTTAAAATGTTTTAAACGTTCGGGTGTGGATGGGGGGTTCAGCCTTGTATAGCTGGTGGTTGGCTATTTAACTTAACTTGGATTTGGTTCCTATAGAAAGGTAGGCGTGGCCTAAATTTGGTCAGACGCTTCCCGAATTCAAACTTCAGCCAAGCTTAGTCGGCTCGTGTTCGGGGAAAGGTTCTGAATGTGTGACAGGGGATTTAGTTTTTAATTCAACGTAGAGCGTATTTGGCACATTTTGCGTAGAGCGTATTCGCCGTTTTAATTCCACGTATTGCGTTGTAGCCACTTGGA
The DNA here is from genome assembly GCF_001625305.1 of Branchiostoma belcheri. Taxonomy (NCBI): domain Eukaryota; kingdom Metazoa; phylum Chordata; class Leptocardii; order Amphioxiformes; family Branchiostomatidae; genus Branchiostoma; species Branchiostoma belcheri. The sequence goes on from NW_017802936.1 coordinate 578,079, forward strand.
ATTTATCGTAAAGCGTAATGGAGAGCTCTCAAAATTTAGCGTAGGAGCGTTGTCGGGACCCCATGCAGGCCCCCGTTTAATAGCCTCCTCCACCATAACTATTAAATGTAGAGGTCCCGATCAAATTATACTAACTATTACCTTTGCCAAGAGGTGCTTGTGTGTTTAGTACCTTGCTAAACCTTATTCAAACACAAAGTTAGTGCACAATGATAAATTTTAAAAACAACCACTGTTGCCTTTATCAGGGTACGTAATTAATGACCAATCAGTTTCAAACCTACACTCGCGAGAGTTACAGACACGTGACCTATTTACACGAGACTTTGCCAATAAGTGACGTCAGCAATTGATCAAACGTGCCAGGTAGTTTATATCGTCCACCGTCTCTCTTTAGTGATGGCTGGAGTACCCTGATGAAGGTAACAGTGGCTATCAAAATTTTGATCTCTGTCTACCCTTGTGATGGAATCAAGTTCAGCATCGTAATATGATTACTGCCAACACAGATGAGTTTCTATGATGTTTGTGTGTTTGTTTCCTTTCCTAATGAGGACAGGTTCAGTAGTGTCTGTAACTTTGTTACTTCCGGATAAAAGATTCTGAGTCATTTGTATTCGTAAAGGGAGACCTTTATATAAGCATCTTAAGCATTCGGCCCCCCACTGTTATATTTCAGTTATATTTACTTTTTTAAGTGAAGATTTTTAAGTGCGAATAAATTTATGACAAATATATCATTTTCCCCCAGGTATCAAGTGATTTCTCCCAACCGGCAGTCGACGCTCGCTGTGGTCATCTTCGCTGCCGGAAAGGTAAGTATTTGGTCTCTAGCTAAAAGGAATGTAGTTAAGGTTGAAAGTAAAATGTCGGTTTTCGGAGCGAAATGTTTCCCTTTGATGGTGATGCTTGCTCTGGCGGCTGCTGCTGTGACGTCAGACAGGCCCTGCTTCCCCGGATGTCAGAGAGCCGACTGGTCCGCCTGTATTGGTGACATTACCGAGAGCAATATCATACCTCCAGGTTTAACCGATCAGGCGTTCTGCATGACGTGTAATACAACCCCCACCCTGAGTCTGGATATGGCTTGCTTGAATGACACTCCACGGGGATTCGCTGTGAGAGGCCGTCCACTCCACGTTCTGTCAGATCTGAAGCCCCCACACTTCTGTGCGGCCAGGGTGGCGGTCCTGGGTCTGATAGATGGTAACATCACCGACGTTGACATGCCTGAGTCCTTTCTGGTGAGTGGGTACACACATCTGCTCAAGTTGGCTCTGAACTCTAACAACCTCACGCATGTCAGGCGGAGTTGGTTCAAAGGTTTGGAGACACTGTCCCATCTGAGCTTGTCCAATAACCAGATCGATAGGATCGAGCCAGGCTGCTTTGCGGACCTGCCCCGCCTTGTCCTGTTGAATCTAGACAACAACCTCCTGCATGATGTAGAAGCCGACTGGTTCCCGAGGTCTCACAAGCTGGCTTATCTTTACCTCAGCTCTAACCGCATTGACAGGGTCCCTGCAGACGCTCTGCAAAACCTACAGGATCTCAGCGGACTCAGCCTTGGGAGAAACCATCTTTCTTGTCTCCACAATGAAGTTGTCTGTGGCCTGGACAACCTGAGACAGCTCTATATGAGCGGTAACAGGATGGTGACGATGTATGGTGGAACATCAAGCGGAGTCATGTGGAGTCTAGTCCGCAAGAACGACTTCCGCCGTGGTGATATTGTGAAGCAGAAAATATCGTTCGAGGTACCCCATCTCCTCCTCTGCCTAGTGCATGACCCTGACAAAAACGAGCAGTCCCTGAAGTGGATGTTTGATGTGTCCCCGACCGTCCCTCGTCATACGACCGCCGGTTTTCCCGACTCCTGCAGTGTGCGGGGTGATTCTGTCACTTACACGGGGATCATCAGACAGCCGCCGTTCGTTGTTGTTGCCGGAGTTTCAGACAAGAATGTTCAGAACCGTCCTGAGCAGTGCCGAGAGATGTGGGAACGCGATGGCCTAGCAGTGGAGCTAAAGGGCGGTTCAAGCCTGAACATAGTTTCCGTTGGTGTTGGCGACCCTGCCTTGGTTAGTGTTGCTATGATGATTGACACTGCACAGAACACCGACACACACCCTCCCACACACACATGGAAGCTACAGGATGATGCATTCTCAACACACACACAGAAAGTGAGCTGCACTTTACTCACAAAGCTAGGCCCTCAGCAGTTGTATTTCAAGCCCCCCAAGGTTGGAATAAAGCCACGGAAAAAATGCCCAGTCAGATCCCAAAGCCAGACTCCCAAGCAAGGCAACCAGACGACGTGGCCATCGGTGTCTACACACGTGTTCACCACTCCTCCCAACTCTGACCACTCTACACCATCTCCAGGGCACCTGTTCCTACTCGAATGCTATTGGCTCCTCTCGGTCAGTGTCACGGTGGTAGGGGTGCTTTTGTCAGTTGCGCTAACGGCCTGTTACTTGCTGTACAAACGACGACTAAACAACCTGCCCGACGACAATGTACAGGTGTGGGTAATCCCCGACGGTATGCCAAATCACTGGCCAAAGGCAGCTTCCCTGCCCCTTACGGCATGTACAACTAGGAAGGTGCGAGGTGAGAATTTATCCCGCTTGTCACTACCTGCAGTTCTCCATACGATCGACCCTACCTACAGCGAGATCCCGGATGACATAGCTGCTGCTCATCGGCCTCTGCCTGCCCTCCCGCACACGTACAGCGAGATTCCAGACGCCGCTACCTTCGGTCTTGTTCGCTCGGCCTCCTTCCCTCCCACATCAACCACTCACGGAGAGGTTACAAGTGGTGAGATGGTCCATATGTCACTGCCTTCTGGTCTCCATTCAATAGAGCCTACATACAGCGAGATTCCAGATGCTGTAGCTGCTGCCTGGCGTCCTCTGCCTGCCATTCCACGTGCGAACTGGGAGAGCGAAGGTGATGTGGCTGCTTCCCAGTCTCTGCCTTCCCGTCCTCATACGTATAGCGAGATCCCAGATGACAGGGATAGCGGGCCCGTGTCTGCCTTAGCCCATGCCGGCCAGGCTTGTTCAGAGGTTCACGCAGTCAGAAACAGGGGAAGGAATCGACTGTCCTACCAGAACAACGTTTTATCGACGCCTAGGAGATACATCCCCACGTATGGAGCGGCCAGGCAGATCAAGGCCCGTGGGGTAGCCTTATACAATTGTGCCGAAGTTCAGGGCGTGCGAGGTGGTAGAGAACCGAATGCAAGAGGGCTGAGGCACCATGGCACACCACGCCGTGTGTCCCTCCCAACCGTAACACTACCTAACACCTACTGGCCATGGGAGATTCCAGGGGAGGGAATACCTAACACACCACGGCGTGCATCTCTACCCACCGTCACACCACCTAACACGTACTGGCCATGGGAGATCCCAGAGGAGGGAACCCGTAACACATCACGGCGTGCGTCCCTCCCAGCCGTCATACCGCCTAACACCTACTGGCCATGGGAGATCCCTGGAGAGGGAACCAATAACACAGCAGAGCGCGCGCTCCCTCCCACACTACCTAACAACTACTGGCCTTGGGAGATCCCAGGGGAGGGAACACGTAGCACAGCACAGCGTGGGTCCCTCCCAGCCATCATACCGCCTAACACCTACTGGCCATGGGAGATCCCTGGAGAGGGAACCCGTAACACAGCACGGCGTGTTTCCTTCTCCACCGTCACACTACCTAACACCTACTGGCCATGGGAGATCCCAGGGGAGGGAACCCGAAACTCAGCAGAGCGCGCACTCCCCCACACACTACCTAACACCTACTGGCCATGGGAGATCCCAGGGGAGGGAACCCGTAACACAGCACGGCCTGCGTCCCTCCCCACCGTCACACTACCTAACACCTACTGGCCATGGGAGATCCCAGGGGAGGGAACCCGAAACTCAGCAGAGCGCGCACTCCCCCACACACTACCTAACACCTACTGGCCATGGGAGATTGAAGGGGAGGAGACCCGTAACACAGCACAGCCTGCATCACTCTCCACTCTACCTAACACCTACTGGCCATGGGAAATCTCAGGGGAGGGAACACATAACACAGCACGGCGTGCGTCCCTCCCCAACTAAAGTTCCTGTCACACATTCGGTACCTTCCCCCTACACACTACCAGGTGCATGAATGTGAAAATTATGTGAATTTCGTGCAAAATTTTAATGAAATGTGAAAAAATGTGATGTAATGTGAATCCCATTAGAAATATGTGAAACCCAAAATGTGATTTTTTTTCAAAATGTGAATCGTCAAATGTTATTTTATGTGAAACAATGTAACTGTTTGAAAAATGTGAATCGATTATGTGAAATCACACAACCCGAAAAGATGGCCAAAAAAAATGTGAATTCAAAATGTGAGAAGATGTGATGAAATGTGAAGCGGTCTTACCCCGCAAACTGAAAGGAGTCAAATGTGAAATTATGTGAAGTTCAAATCACATTTTTTCACATAAGAGGTCAGAATGTTATTTTATGTGAAAATGCTTCACATAATTTCACATTTGCCTATGTCCTAGATGATTATGTGATTTTATGTAAAAAATTTTTGTAACAGGTAACAAACTTATTTACGACCGTTTCTAGGTTTCCGAGATTCCTCCTCAAATAGGTGTTAAAATGCAAACACATCGGGGTGAGACAAACTTGTGGGGCTTCTCGCGCCTCCGCTTTAGGGTCTTCGCCTCAGGTGTGAAGTTCCAACTTCACGTTGAGGTGCCAATTACACCCGATTTGCATAATGAGCGATGGCTTCTGACATTTGTTCTTGGTCAGGGAACTATGGTGAAGATAGTATAAATAAGTGCGGAAAAGCGTAACCAAAGAGTTTTAACTAAGAACAATTAAACAAGGGGTTTTGACGATAACCTGCGCCCAGAACGCAAACCAATTAGAGCGCCCGACAGGGATTTCCAGCTTTTATGCGTCTCTCGCGTCAAAGCTAACATGGATTGTGTCTAAGCCCATTCGATTACACTGTGAAAAGAGGGCTGTTACACTGCAGACGTTTTGAGTGCGTGTGCTAGGAAACGTTCTGTCAAGTGAAGGGCGCCGGCGGTATTGTATTTGGACTTTATTTTCAAACACTATAGTACGCCTGTAGCCTATTTTTATCCTCTTAGAATCCTGTATGTCCTTGAATGTTACAAAAATGATTTTCTGCTATCAACTGTACATTTTTCACATATTTTCACATACCCGAAGTTCACTACGGTCCGTGTCTATATACACGGCGCTGTATGTACTGAGTTCCTGTACATTTAGAACTCATAGAATATGTTTAACTCGAGACGGATAAAACCATTTTCAAACCGATATACACCATAATACTGGGTAACTGTGGACTATTTTAATTTTCCTTTAGATTAAACGATTCTTTCGTTATCAGCCTGGAACCCATAACTTCTCAGTCAACAACCTACCCGAAGTATACTACGGTCCGTGTCTATATATACGGCGCTGTATGTACTGAGTTCCTGAACATTTAGAAGTCATAGAATATGTTCAACTCGAGACAGATAAAACATTTTTCAAACGGAGAAAGACCATAATACTGGGTAACTGTGGACTATTTTAGTTTTCCTTTAGATTAAACGATTCTTTCGTTATCAGCCTGGAACCCATAACTTCTCAGTCAACAACCTACCCGTAGTTTACTACGGTCTGTGTCTATATGCACGGGGCGTATGTACGGCGCTGTATGTACTGACTTCCTGAACATTTAGAAGTCATAGAATATGTTCAACTCCAGACAGATAAAACATTTTTCAAACGGAGAAAGACCATAATACTGGGTAACTGTGGACTATTTTAGTTTTCCTTTAGATTAAACGATTCTTTCGTTATCAGCCTGGAACCCATAACTTCTCAGTCAACAACCTACCCGAAGTTTACTACGGTC
>NW_017802936.1:584044-585369 GCF_001625305.1 Branchiostoma belcheri
ACTACGAACATGAAGTTTACAAGAAATGAAGCACATATACGCAAATTATTCAACAATGACCGAAATGAAATCAAACGACAAACGATGAGGTTTAGCCATAAAACTGCCGAAAAAAGTGACCCCAGTAGACATGGAATTGCAAATATATCCAGATTTCGCACCAACAGGATATTCATAGTAGGAGATAGCCGAAGGTTCAACACATTTCATCCACATATCGTCATATGCAAAATCGAGTGCGAAACGGGTTTCCCCCGAAATTCAAATTGAACGAAAATTCAGAGCAGAACGGGTCGGCCATTTTGTTCATTTCACTGTGCACCGAGTTTTACCACAAAACTACACTAAAACTGATATAAAACCCCTCAAATATGTATACTGCGAAGAGCACATGATATACACGTCTGATACGTACCGCCATCTTGACGCAGAGGCCGAAACACGTGATGTAATCAGGCTGTCAACAACTCGGATGAAATTTCAGCCCGCCGCCCGCGAAAATGTCGTCCTTACACTACCAGGTGCATGAATGTGAAAATTATGTGAATTTCGTGCAAAATTTTAATGAAATGTGAAAAAATGTGATGTAATGTGAATCCCATTAGAAATATGTGAAACCCAAAATGTGATTTTTTTTTCAAAATGTGAATCGTCAAATGTTATTTTATGTGAAACAATGTAACTGTTTGAAAAATGTGAATCGATTATGTGAAATCACACAACCCGAAAAGATGGCCAAAAAAAATGTGAATTCAAAATGTGAGAAGATGTGATGAAATGTGAAGCGGTTTTACCCCGCAAACTGAAAGGAGTCAAATGTGAAATTATGTGAAGTTCAAATCACATTTTTTCACATAAGAGGTCAGAATGTTATTTTATGTGAAAATGCTTCACATAATTTCACATTTGCCTATGTCCTAGATGATTATGTGATTTTATGTAAAAAATTTTTGTAACAGGTAACAAACTTATTTACGACCGTTTCTAGGTTTCCGAGATTCCTCCTCAAATAGGTGTTAAAATGCAAACACATCGGGGTGAGACAAACTTGTGGGGCTTCTCGCGCCTCCGCTTTAGGGTCTTCGCCTCAAGTGTGAAGTTCCAACTTCACGTTGAGGTGCCAATTACACCCGATTTGCATAATGAGCGATGGCTTCTGACATTTGTTCTTGGTCAGGGAACTATGGTGAAGATAGTATAAATAAGTGCGGAAAAGCGTAACCAAAGAGTTTTAACTAAGAACAATTAAACAAGGGGTTTTGACGATAACCTGCGCCCAGAACGCAAACCAATTAGAGCGCCCGACAGGGATTTCCAGCTTTTAT
>NW_017802936.1:587089-635048 GCF_001625305.1 Branchiostoma belcheri
ATAAAACATTTTCAAACGGAGAAAGACCTATAATACTGGGTAACTGTGGACTATTTAGTTTCCTTTAGATTAAACGATTCTTTCGTTATCAGCCTGGAACCCATAACTTCTCAAACAACAACCTACCCGAAGTATACTACGGTCCGTGTCTATATACACGGCGCTGTATGTACTGAGTTCCTGAACATTTAGAAGTCATAGAATATGTTCAACTCGAGACGGATAAAACATTTTTCAAACGGAGAAAGGCCATAATACTGGGTAACTGTGGACTATTTTAGTTTTCCTTTAGATTAAACGATTCTTTCGTTATCAGCCTGGAACCCATAACTTCTCAGTCAACAACCTACCCGAAGTTTACTACGGTCTGTGTCTATATGCACGGGGCGTATGTACGGCGCTGTATGTACTGAGTTCCTGAACATTTAGAAGTCATAGAATATGTTCAACTCGAGACGGATAAAACATTTTTTCAAACGGAGAAAGACCATAATACTGGGTAACTGTGGACTATTTTAGTTTTCCTTTAGATTAAACGATTCTTTCGTTATCAGCCTGGAACCCATAACTTCTCAGTCAACAACCTACCCGAAGTTTACTACGGTCTGTGTCTATATGCACGGGGCGTATGTACGGCGCTGTATGTACTGACTTCCTGAACATTTAGAAGTCATAGAATATGTTCAATTCGAGACAGAGAAAACATTTTTCAAACGGAGAAAGACCATAATACTGGGTAACTGTGGACTATTTTAGTTTTCCTTTAGATTAAACGATTCTTTCGTTATCAGCCTGGAACCCATAATTTCTCAGTCAACAACCTACCCGAAGTTTACTACGGTCTGTGTCTATATACACTGTGCTGTATGTACTGAGTTCCTGAACATTTAGAAGTCATAGATTATGTTTAACTCGAGACAGATAAACCATTTTTCAAACGGAGAAAGACCATAATACCCGGGTAACTGTGGACTATTTTTACGCGACAATCTATTTATTTAGCATGTCCATGTTAGGAAAACACGGGGAATGCCCGCTTCTGTTGTTATGGCGTAATAAATGGAACACGTCCTAGCTTATTTGACATCAGATTTGTGTCGCTTGCTTGTAATTAGTGAATAAAAATTAAGGAGGCTGAACTCCCCATTCTAGTTTTAATCTTGTACTTTTTTCGGTGCATACCAGGGATTCCCTTAATAACGGGTCGGGGAGGGAAATATCTGGCACGAGTTTGCGAGTTTATTTGTTTACTTGTCCTAACGAGTGACTTGGGGACTCATTAATTCGGTTCTTCAAGATACTGTATAAGTTTAAAGCATTAACTTGATGTATTTCATGATGCTTACACGATATTTTGTACAGACTGCCTTTACAAACTGGACCAAAGGGTTTCAAACATGTGATTCTTTACTTAAATAGTGTTTCAAACGCCTTGACTGGCCTTGGCCAAACTATCAATGTGTCGCGATATTCGGCGCTTTCACTTGTAAAATGGATAATTAGCAACATAAGAGTGGCACGCGAGAGGGAGTGGGGGGGGGCTCACACCTTTTGTTCGTTGATTAGTACTGAATGATAGATAATAATCACATCATACAATAAGGTAATAGGCCTGTATTGTTTACAATACACATTCGCGCGCTTGCCCCACAAATGATTAGCCCATTCAATGGAGAAGACCTACAAGTACACTTACCTTTTACATATTCTGTCAACTCACATGATTCCCGGTCTTGTGTAATCACGAATCACATTAATTTCACATTTGTTTCACATGTCAAAAATGTGATTTGATGTCACATTTTTTCACATTTTGCGTTTTTCGTGAACATCACATAAATTTCACATTTCGCGGACTGCCAGATGTCTTCACATCTTTTCACATTTTGTAGTCAAACCCATTTCACATAACTTTCACATAAAGACACATTTTTAAAAATGTGACTCAGGTTAACATTGTTTCACATTTTCACTGAGACTACGTTTCACATAAAAATCACATAGGCATCGGCGGAAAAAGAACATACAGGCAGTCACATAATTTCACATAATGGGAGGAGATCCAACATCACATTTAGATAACATCTTTTCACATTTGAAAATGTGATTTTTCTGGACCGTTCACTGCAAATGTGAAAAAAATGTGACGCAAAATAATAACATTTTTTCACATAAAGGTGTCGCGCTTCAGAAATGTTATTTTATATGATTTTCTGTGAACTTATGTGATAAAATGTGATGCTGTTGAACCTCAAAAAAATTCACATTACATCACATTTTTTCACATTTCCTTGAAATTTTGCACGAAATTCACATAATTTTCACATTTATGCACCTGGTAGTGACACCAACCAATAAAGGGTGACTGAAGTTTGGGAGCAGTCTGACCAGGTTTAGGCCTCGCCTATCTTCCTATTCCCACAAAAGTCCAAAACAATACTTCCGTATCCAGAAGTGATGAAGCATTCAATTGTTGGCGGCCATGTGTTGGTGTCTTTGATTTGTATTTCAAAGGACAGCGAGTGGTTAAAGCTGTAAACAGCACTGTACAAATTTCATCGGCAATTCTTCTTGTATCTGTCTTGTCAGTTTGTTAGTGTTAGTCGTGAGTGCTTTAATTTGTGTGCGGAATTGTTTGTACAGTTGTTTGTACGGTTTGTAACCTTTATAAGGCCACAACAAGTAATTTGTACCTGGATGGCATCAGCACGCATTAATTTTCGCCAGATTTCGAAAAAAAAAAGATTTTTTTTCCTCTAAAAGTAGTGAACATGCCGAAAATGGGCAAAGATGTCTGTTGCCATGCCGGAACGTGGATGGTAAATAAATATGAAGAGAGGAGACAAGACAAGGCTCTGATTTAACATTCTGTCTTTTACTTTGATGCAGTCATATATTCCATTCCTTCATATGTGACGTTCCCACTGAATCAAGACCATTAGTATAATAATTTAAAACTTAATTTTTTTTAAAATTTGTTTCATGCGACAAATATATCGTGGAATTTTATCATTGAATTGGCATTAAAATTAGCACAATATAAGTATCATCATCATTTTCTGTTTAACAATTTTATGATGTCAAACTTTGAAAATGTAGGGATCTTTTTTGGGGGGCCCGTTTTTTTTGCCCTGTCGCATTAGAATTAGAATTGGGGTCTGCAGAGGATGTCATCCATAAAATCTACTCTCTGTGGCCTCATATGTCATTTACTATCAAGAACTTTCTTTTTCGGGCTTGGGGAACTTCGACCAAGGTTCGGAACAGTGAGGTGGGTTAGATGCTCTATATTAGAGCCAAAATGTCTCATTTGTAAACAAGTTACGAAAATATAATTTTATCAGGTTGGTAGTACGTAGGATATCGGGGTTTTCTTTTGCACAACTGGTACTTATTTCCACTGTCGAAAAAAAGCCAACTACAGTGTAAACCGGGACGAGGGAGGATACAAACTTAGCTTAGCTACGTTTTGGATTGTTCTCGCTGCAAAAGCAGCACCTACATCTGCTACATATACATATAGCGGCGAGAAGCAAAACTCCAGTCAGAAGCTCCGAGGAATGTTTCCGTTAGACAAGGGGAGAGAAGTACTGGCTGTGTATACGAAAATCTCAATATTCAGTGAATAAGTCTTTTTAAATAAATATACGTTGGGTGAATATGAAGAAAAATCGCTTAAAAGGTATTTTGATTACAAACATATACAAGAAAAACAAGTAGATTGTATAAAGAGCAATCTTTCTAAAAGTAGGATCACCACAAATGTTTCTCACGGTATTATGCAGCAAGTTTAAACTGTAATTTCCAACACAACAAAAATTGGACTCACCCAAATTTTCGACTGTACAACTCCAGTCTTTTTCAAGGAATGAGCAATCCACCGCTTCCGTAACGTCACGCAGATAACACACGTGACTCCGTGAGCAGTGGATCATAGGTTGTAGAAAGTCTGTGGCGCCCCCCGTCTCTTTTGAGGGATGGCTGTAAAGCCCTGATGTTTGTTTCCCACGGTAATTGATATTTTTTTTGCACGTAAATTTCCTATTTAATAACCACAAAAAGTTCGCACTGGTACCGGAAGTTCTCTGGACAAAAGACCCCCCCCCAAGTTATGACACCACGACATTATGTACAAAAGAAAATGAAAATGAAACACTAAACTAAAGAAGGAGGTGAAGGAGATTCAATGATTTTCTACGATTTGATGGTAACATATCGGCGTCTAATACCGAATAATTTTTACTTCAAGGCCGATTTATTTTGTGCTTTATTAATAAACCATTTACTACTATGTATTTGAAAAAATAGATATTTTGGCACCTGTTAGGTGAAATTCTATGTAACATTTTATTGCAATCGCGAAAATCAATATTTACGTTCGCCAAGAAGGTTATGTTTTCATTGGCGTTCATTTGTCTGACTGTCTGTCTGTCTATCTTTCTGTGAACACGATAAATTGAGAAGGCTTCATATTTAGTAAGTGGGTAGGTCTTGATCAGACCTCCAAATGGTTAGATTTTGGGCCCCCTAGTGACTTCTAATGGTACTGCAGCTGAACTTCGGGTTTTGATATCTCGTGATCTGGATGTGCTAGGGTCACGAAGTTTAAAAGGTAGGTAGGTATTGTGCTGGGGAAGAAGTTACGTAGGTTTGGGCCACATAGCGGCTTGCTCAGGAACTGCAGGGGCATTTCATTGAAAATATTCAAAAGAGGATAACTGAAGAATCGGTAGACGTGTCGTCATGATTTTTGGTATGTAGGTAGCTTAAGTGACACTTAACATAATTATACGACAATTATGCCGATCTGGATGTAATTTGCATAATTCATGAGCAAATTCTATATATCAGCTGCATTATATTTTAGCACTATTCAAGCTTGTGACATATGTGAGAACGAAACACAGGCAGATATTCATTATGTAAATTAACACTTGATTTGCATAATTAATGTGAAAATGTTATAATTCCATAATGGTAACTGCCTGGAATTTCATACTTGGGGTATTTGAAAGTTAAGTGAAGGTGAACATTATTAAACATAACTTATTCAAATTAGGACCTCATTTGCATAATTTTTGAGGAAATGATAGAATCGCTTTCTTTGTTAAGAAAATGCTGTCTTTTGATGTAAAATATGATCAACTGATAAAATTCATGCAAATGAGGATTATATTTGCATAATCAGGAGGAATAATCTTTGTTAGTCATACAGATTAACATAATTTTTGGCGAAGGTATGAGATCGTGGGATTCTAGTTCGTGAAATGAGTTTGTTAATTCAAACTCGGTTGTTCTCCACACCTTAGAATAGACTGTTCCATTCTAAGGGTGAAAAACACATTTCAAAGAAATTCTGTTTTTTTAAGGCATTTGTGGCAAAAATCGGTTTAGAAAACCATATTTCATAAAAGATGAAAAAAAATATTGACGCAACTGTATGCAATGGTAGTTTGAATTACCTGTTTTCTATTTTATAGGACCAGCAAAGTTTTGACATATTATGAACATTAATTTAATTATTCACATATATTTATTGAGTATTAGGCAAGAAGCACAGCTGTACATGTGACGCCGTCTCCTCAAAAACATAACACGAGAGTAAAACACAATGACAAGATACCTACTTAATTCATAAGAATGTCTTATGTACTTAAAACGCTTAAAAAGTCGAGACATTTGTTCATATTTTTGTATTTTTTTTTAGTTTGTAAGGAAAATAGTGCATATTGATGGAAATATATAGACATATATAATTTGTTCAAATAATCATTTTCTAATGTAAGCCCAGCAAAATTCCACAAACTTGAAAGAGTCTTTGAAAATGCCATCGGCTCAAATGCACTGATTTCAAAAGCAGTTAGGGCAAAACTTTCCGATACAAAATGTGACACTTGCGGACAGCCCTATAGTTTTGTCTAACACACCCACTAACTTTATCTAACACGACTATTATAATATAAAAGTAGCACACAAATTTACCGTTGAGACTACTCTCATTGAATAGGTTAATCAGTCACGTAAGATTGCAGTTAGTAGAATATTTTTCAATCAGTAAGGCGGGAAGGCCAGAAGATCCACCAAGTCTCGACCTAGTCTCTTGTTCTCTGGAGACTAGGTCACTCCGTGATCAAGATGTACAGTCGACCCCGCAAATTTGGAGGCACGTGTTTTCTACCGTTTAAAAACGGTCACTGATTGAAGAATATTCTACTGAGACTACTCTATTTTTTGTAGTGTAATTGAAATGAAGGAATCAATTTTGTTAAGATGTATGACCGGGGATCAAGTTCTTGGTTATAATTCCAAAGGTATATGGCAGTCAGAGGAGGGTGGACTTTAGAAAAAAAGCTGCATAAAAAGAAGATGTCAAGGATATGGCCCAGGAGAACAGTTGGACGGATGTGTTTAAGTTTTTTTGTATCAACCAGTAACTGTAATGTAGAAGTACAGGCTATACCAGAGTAAAGTTGGTGGATCAAATGGGCCGAGGAAAGTGACATCGTTGTCGTGCAAGGAGCTTCAAAAGCTTATTGGTGTAATACAAACTCAACCTGATGGTGAAAGTGAGAAACATAGCATTCTCCTAAAACAATAACTACCACAAACAACAGGAAAGCTATTGTCCAAGAGAAATAGATGATGATCCCACAACGACTGGAAACGAGCCTCACAAGGTTGACAACAACATTTTTCGTTTAACAGACAAAATGACAAACAAGATGGGGATGTCGTTTGTAATAAGTACATTACCTGAGTGTGAAACCTGATACAGTTTTAAAAAATATGCACCGTCTCAGATAGACAACATGCCAAACTACGTACCAATGCAACAAAGGTTACAGCATCGTGAGTTACGTCTGCGAACACACAAAAACTGCAACAACAACAACTGGTAGCAATACTCCGCCTGATGCCAGATGTGAGGATGAGACAAGTGTTCACCAGCCGACTGAGAGACATTGGAAGTGCCTCCCCGCTCCCCAACAGTGCATTCCCTCCGTCAACAGTGCATCCCATCTGCAAAAAGTGCACCCCATCCGTAAACAGTGTGCCTTATCTGCAAAAGGTATACCCCATCTGCCAACAGTGTAACCCATCTGCCAACAGTGTTCCCCATCTGCCAACAGTGTACCCCATCTGCCAACAGTGCACCCCATCCGTCAACAGTGCACCCCATCTGCCAAAAAGCGTACCCTATCTGCCAACAGTGCACCCCATCCGTCAAGAGTGCACCCCGTCAGCAAAAAGTGTACCCCATCTGCCAACAGTGCAATTCATCCGTCAACTGTACAGCCATTCGTACCCGTCAACTGTGCATCCCATCCGTACCCGTCAATCGCTGGCGTGAGTCTGTTAGTGGCTGACGTGAAGCGAACGCTGTGCCATCACCAGCAGTCCGTCGCAGACAGGAGCAGACAACACTCGGGCCACAGCGGGCAGCAGACGAGACCACCCAGGAAAACATCGAGGGAAAACACTGTGACCTACATGCAGTACGGACGGTACGCTCCCCCGAGCCGCTTCTCACAAGCCCAGCGGAATCCGGCACCGTTACTCCCGTGGAACCAGTCACCCCCAGCTCCTCAGCGAAGATCCAACTGGAACGAACGGCAAGGGTCGAGATGGAGTGAGGCACAGGACAAGCGCCAGGCAATAGAAACGCTGATGAACATGATGAAAGACTTCCTTAGTCATTGAACGGACACTTGAAGTTGAAAGAGGTTACGGAGGTAACGTTTTCATCTCTTATATGTATACAACATAATAGTGCCTAAATGATTAACCGTAAACTACCCTGTCTATATTAGTATAATTCATGCAGGTACCTGTAGGTGTGATACATTTTATATGAATATTTGATTAAGCTGTATCAACTCACTTGACATGTAGCTAAGCTCGATTTATCTAGTTTTTATTCTATTTCTGAGCTAAATGTTAGCCGAAAAGGTTGCTCTAAAATTCTGTTCTTGGAACATTCAGGGAGGGCCTTAGGCGTAAAAGCCATGATGATGAGTTTTGTTTCCCACTTAGCTGAATTTGATTTTTGCTTGCTTACAAGAAACCTGGCTTAAACCGGGGGATAGTTTTAGTATAGATTCTTTTAGTTTCTTTAGGAGTGATAGAAGTATGAAGAAAACGTCCAGAAGAAATTCTGGAGGCGTAGTTATTCTGTTTCGGAACAAATTCTCAAAAGGTATCATCAAACTCCCTACTAGGCACCCAGATTTTCTCTGGTGTAAATTAGACAGAATATTCTTTGGCCTACAACGAGATTTGTTTGTCGGATGTGTCTACTTATCTCCCCAAAACTCAACTTCTTTCGAAACGGAAAGCAACCCTGTTTTTGACATGTTACAAGAAGATATTTCAAAATTTGCAAATCAAGGAGACATACTGCTCTTAGGAGATTTGAATGCTAGAATAGCTTCTATACAAGAGTCTGTTATTCAGGATGACTGTTTAAGCCATGATTTTTTAGATATTCAAGAAGACATACCGCGCAGGTCAAGCTGCGACAAAGGCACGAACAGACACGGTAATCAACTCTTAGATCTCTGCTCGGCGGCCAACCTCATAATTCTAAATGGACGGGTACCAGGTGATCTATCAGGAAAACTCACATGTCACAAGTACAACGGATCGAGCCTGGTAGATTATTACATCGTAAATTCAGAATTCTTCCCCAAAGTCCAATATCTTAAAGTAAATGACATATCCGTATTTTCCGATCATTGCTCATTATCATGTTCGATAGCCACTAACTACTCACCTTTTATAAAAGAAGCTAAAACTCCAACACACCCGTTACAACAAAATATGTTTGGGATGAAAATTCTAAAGTCAAATTTACAGAGGCACTTCAGAACCCTTCAATATTACAAAACTTACGGAACTTTACGGATAAGCCCTTCTGTAATGTCGACACAGCGGTAAAAGAATTTTCTGACATAATCACCCAAGTAGCTGATAGGTCACTTCGCAAAATTACCCACAATAAGAGCAAGAAAAGAAAAAGTGAAAAGTAAACCATGGTTTAATCCTACATGTGCTTCCCTTAAATATAAAGTTAGACAATTAGCCTCACAGTTATCTAAATGTCCATGGAAACATGACATTCGCAACTCATATTACTGTAATCTAAAATTGTACAAAAAGTAAATTAAGACAGAAAAAAGACTTTTTAAAGAAAAACAATGGCAAAATCTCAGAAAACTTAGCAAGGAAAACCCACAAAAATTTTGGAGAGAGATTAAATCCCTTAGGCAAGAAGACAATGATAATCAAAAGGAAGATAATGCCATTGATCCGGAAGAATGGAGAACTCACTTTAAAACTCTTAATGATCTTGTAGATAGCGACGAACCCCATGACGACTTTCTACAACATGCTGCTCAACAATGGCCTGATAAGGTACACATATCAACAACTAACATCACATCAGATACAGGATCTAAGAAATGCAACGACATCATTAGCACACTACAAAACTCAGTAGAAAATCCACTTGACTTCGATGTCTCAGAAATAGAAATTCTAGATGGTCTCCGTAACCTAAAAGCGAACAAAGCATGCGGCACAGATTCAATTGGCAATGAAATGTTAAAATGTGGCGATAAACAATTCACACAACCTTTAAAGAAACTTTTCAACACTGTCCTTCAATCAGGGAACTTCCCCCGCCAATGGAGTCAGAGTATATTAGTTCCGATTTTCAAAAGTGGTACCCCAACAAACCCGTCAAATTATAGAGGAATCGCTATATCTAGTTGTGTTGGAAAACTATTTACATTTATACTAAACAAACGACTCCAACGCTTTCTTGAAGATAACAATATATTGTCTGCATTCCAATCCGGTTTTCGAAAGAATTTCCGCACAAGTGACAATGTCTTCGTGCTTAAAACTATCATCGACCAACAAATTTCTACACCGGGCGGTAAATTATACGCCTGTTTCGTGGATTTCAAGAAAGCGTTTGATTCAGTGTGGCGAAACGGGTTATTTTACAAATTATTATCATCAGGGGTAGGGGGGAACTTCTTCAGACTTATTCAGACAATGTACTCTAATATAGAATATTGTGTCAAAACTTCAAACGGTTTATCAGCATACTTCAAGTCAACCTGCGGAGTCCGCCAGGGGTGCAATTTAAGCCCGCTCCTGTTTAATCTATACTTAAATGACTTCCCAACATTACTAAATTCACCTTTATGTGATCCTGTCATGCTAAAAGATATTTATATTAACAGCCTTTTCTGGGCCGATGATTTAGTACTCATATCGAAGTCAGAAAAAGGCCTCAAGGAATGCTTAAAAAGATTGGACAACTTCTGTTCAACTTGGAAACTGACAATTAATAGGGATAAAACTAAAGTTATGATTTTCTCAAAAAATGGACAAGCTAGTAAAAATCGCCACTCCCCTTTTCAAACACAGGGCCACACAATAGATATAACATCCTCCTACACATATCTAGGAGTCGACTTAACCCCCTCAGGAACTTTCAAACATGCCAACAAAAAGTTTAGAACTAAAGCTCTCCGGGCCTCTTTCAAACTCAAATCATTATTATCATCCAATCACAACCCGTCTATCACTCTTGCACTAGAACTCTTTAATAGTCTGGTTAAACCAATCTTACTCTACTGTGGGGAAGTGTTGGGCTCTAATATTCAATCTAGGGACTTAGTTTTTAAAGGAATAGTAGAATCTCCAAATGAAAATTTACGTGATATATTATCTAATATTCTATACCCGATAATAGGATCACAAATAAATATCCTCAAGACAAACCGTATGGGGAAGAAAACTGACCATCCACCCAACCGCCCTATACTCGTCCGTCTTAAGAAATACAGTGATAAACAAAACATTATACAAAATTCAAACCAAATAGCAAGCCAAAACATATTTATAGAACAACCCTCAGTTTCATACGAAGTTCCAGATTTAGAACATGTTCTCTTAAACTATTATAAAATACTGCTCCGTGTTCCCAGAAGCTCCGTCAATGCCGCCGTAAGGGGAGAATTAGGAGCGTTTCCATTATACATTGATACACAAACCCACCTTATTAAATACTGGCTCCGACTACACAACCTCCCTAACGATAGAATAGTTAAGAAAGCTTACGATATTGCTGTGGAACAAGAACACGACTGGGCCGTTCATGTGCAAGACATGTTATGTAAACACGGTTTCCAAAATGTTTGGCTAAACCCAGTAGTTAACGCCAAACATTTTGGAAACGTGTTCAAAGAACGGCTCAAAGACACGTTTGTTTCTGGCTGGAGGCAAAATATCAGAAATTACAGCAAACTGAAAACCTACTCCAAAGTCAAATCTGACTTCGTTTTTGAGAAATATCTTTCACTAATACAAAACAAATCTTTCGCCGCTAATATAACCAAAATACGAATTAGTTCACACTGTTTAGAAATAGAAAAGGGACGCCATAACAATGTACCAGCCACCCACAGATGTTGTCCTATTTGCAAAGATATTGTAGAAGATGAATTGCATTTTATGTTAACATGTCCAGCTTACAATGAAGAAAGACAAACACTTATGAACTCTATCACCAACAGCACAAGTATTACATTACCTAAGACAGTCTCAGATACCTTTACTTTTCTAATGTCATGCCCCGATGCAATCTCACCATATATAGGCCAATATATTTCTAACGCCTTAGTTAAAAGAAACAATGTCATTTCCGAAACAGTCAACTGATTGCTTACACATAACAATGGAATCATATATATATATATATATATCCATTATACTAGTAATACTTAAGTATAGGACAGAGTAGTATTTAGTTGTAGATTTACAGAACCCCTGTATAATGTTTGCCATTCCTTTTGTATACTAGTACGATGTAACTTAAGTTCGATTCATATACAGCATGAATGTAGTACTCTTTTACGCATTAGTTTAGATTTTAGATTTGTACTTAGTACCCCTAATTGCCATACGATGTATCCGTACATTAGTTGTGCAATAAACTTTGACTTGACTTGACTTGACTTGACTGTGCATCCCATCCGTACCCGACAACAGTGCATCCCATCCGTACCCGACAACAGTGCATCCCATCCGTACCCGTCAACTGTGCATCCCATCCGTACCCGACAACAGTGCATCCCATCCGTACCCGACAACAGTGCATCCCATCCGTACCCGTCAACTGTGCACCCAATTCCTCTACAGCGAACCTCCTCCGACAACAGAGGGAAGTCAGCTGATGTGGTAGCCGGGGGACTAAAGAAGGTCATTATAAACTTCTTTTACATAATTTGCATTAAATTACATTGTATGTACATGTACATCTTTCTCTTACTCTCTAAGCTACCTACATAGTATTACTATAAATGCTGAAAATATGTTGTTCCTCTGTGGACTTTAAAAGATTTCAAATCTCAAGCTGCAAGGAGACCAAACTCATACCACTTATTTCTGATCATAGCATATTCATGACAAAGGTACAAGAACCGGAAGTTCTGCTGCAGTACCTAGATAAATCAGCAGGAGGACCATACTTGGCCTTGACCTTTGTCTTCCTATACAACCTACCAACATACCAAATATCATCACAACGACTACAATGGCGACCACAAATGGAAGCAAATAAACACACAGGCCAGAATGGTCAACAATTTCAAGACTACTTTCTGGGCTAAAACTTCTCTACTTTGTCCATGTAGGACAGCACTCCTGTTCATGGGAGTCCTTAAACCAGTGACAAGGTGAAGTTAAAGGAAAAACAACAATGGTGAATGGTGAGTCACAGATTCTCATGACAAATTGAACCGATTTAACTTTCTTAAGGCCACAGCAAGTAAATTTTATGGATGACATCCTCCGCAGGTTCCAAATCTAATGCGAGCGGGGAAAAACAAGGCTGGCCGAAAAAAACAAAGTTCCTACAATTTAAAATTTGACTCAATCATTGTACAAATAGTTTTAATGCAGTGGGAACATCACAAATACACTGCCAACATCACACATCACTGCACCTAAGTAAGAAACAAAACATAAGATAGAGCATTTTCTCGTTTCCTCTGTTCATAGTTATCTTCCATCAACCTTCTGGCATGGCAACAGACATCTTTGCCCCACGGCGGTCAATTTCTAGGGTAAAGTTTCCAATTCTACGGAGGGGTATCAGGTTACCGGGGTTCCACGCGCGGCTTCCGTGGGGCCAGTCTCAACGGTAAACATTCTTTTCAACAATAATAAACAGTTTCACGGGGACTCTCTTGTTCAAATGTGATAAAATCCGCACTGCGTATAGCTCAAATGTTGGTGTTTTTATTACAATGCTTAAATGTGCGTGAAATCACTCTCAACGCGTCGAATGCTTATTCTAGAACAATCGACGTCAATAACCAAACAACTGATTTAAACCGACCCCAAATCTCTCCGAAAATTCCATATTTTTGCATTTTAGAGAACAGTATAACAAAATTAAGATTTGAGTCGGACAGTTTTCTTCATTTCAAAGTTAAAGTGTTGGTAAGATAGAAAAATTCGCCAAAAAATGCACTTTTTCAACTTCCAAGACGGATAATTCCAGAACGCCGCCATCTTTAAAAAATCCGTCCGACACAGATCGAGATTTTTGTCTTACCTACAATTTAAAACGTTTTTGAGGTAAATTGAATTTGTTTTTCTTGCGGTTTAAATACCGTATTTGCACGCATGTCAGGTCGTGGGAGTAAGTACAGGGGGTAACTTATATCCCGGTAAACAACAATTACGATCTTCAAGGTCACACACCATGACGGCAGTAGCTTTGTTACATGTTACATATCCACTATAAAACAGGGCATAGATATACGGTCCCGAAATTGGTTTATATTTGTGAAAAGGTGTTTTTTTTACTGTTAGGCGGTAGCCGTGTAAAATCGGGCTTGAAGCCGCGGGTTTACTGTACATGACCGCGGGTAACCCCGGATCGAACGAACGTTCGGTTCGATTGACGTCATATCGAACATGATTCGATTCGAATGACGTCATATCGAACATGATTCTGTTCGATGAAAAGGTTGGAATATTTGGGCCCAAATTTGACCATCGTGCCCATTTTTGGCTTGTTCACCACTGTCAGAAGGCAACAAAATTTCTTGTTTTTTCCCAAAATCAGGCGAAAATTATTGCACGCTATGATGTCATCCATAAAAATTACTTGCTGTGGCCTAATATTGTCAATAGATACAGATGAGCTTTTATGTTAAATAGAATATTTTTTGATATAATTAAAAAGTCAATTCTATTCTCTATATTGGTTGTTGATTCACATTTCCTTTTGGTTTAATTGATGTGATCATATGATCATCTGTATGATTGTGGCAAGATGTTTCTACATGAATTATCATCCAAAACTAAGAAGCACAGAAGAGAACCAGACACAGTTTGGCCGGAAAAATGGGAAAAGTTTTTAATAAGTGGCTTTTTTTAGACAAACATCCAGCAATTGATAAACTATATGGTCAACATCTTGCAAAAACAACTCAATAAACAGGAGGAAAGGTACTCTCCAAGCAGAGGTTTGGGTTTTGGGGTTATTTTTAGCATGTTTTTAGGCTTTTTTATCGGGGTTTCTCTTTTGCACTGAATTTTTCCCCACCAAACCCAACCTCTGCCGGCAGTCGAAAGCTTCAATGTGCTATAAACCTAATCACTTCAACACATTACAGTCGCTCTGCAAGGAGGTGTGAACCAGACGCATGAATAGGCACAGTCAGCAGGAGGCGTGTGGCCGAATGAATGTCTTTCTGACTGGCTAGATGTGTGATGATCCACCACAGTAAAATGGATATCCCTAATGATAATTTGATGGTTCCCGGCCCAGGGAGGAGCATTGTCACTTTTCTTTAATAGGTTTGCCCCGCCCCGGGGTGAGTGCCGGCAGAGGTTGGGTTAATTTTGGTGGGAAAAAAATTCAGTGCAAAAGAGAAACCCCGATAAAAAAAGCCTAAAAACCCGCTAAAAATACCCCCAAAACCCCAACTTCTGCTTGGAGAGTAGAGGAAAGGGTGGTGGTGGGTGAAAGGAGAAACAAAGACAAGCATCCGCGATCCGGCACCCGTGTGCCGTCAAGTCGGATGGATTATCACATGTCCGTGTCAACGTTTTTAGACAAATAATGAAAATTACCAGTAGTCAATTTTTCTCATATAACAGGTGGCAAAATGTTTTTGCAATAAAGTTATTTTTATTTTTTTGTGTGTGCTGAGTACAGGAAATTGCCAGGCTAGCCTCCAGATTATGGAGTGAAGGACTTTGTAGAGAAAAGGAACAGGTGAGGGAGAACATCTTTATCTTTCTTAAGACTGATCTTTTCCCACTAGACATACATGTACAATATATTTGGTAGAAATTTAGAAGTTATATGTTACATGTTGTGTATTGCGGATGCCTCAGGTTAGTTTTCTGACAAATGTAAATAATGTGATACAGTTTGTCACCTGTGTAATTTTTTCCCTTTTATATACCTCCAGGATGTACTACTACGGTAGATTTTTTTCTTTTTTTTCTTTTTTTCATTCGTTTATCTAAGAGATGTACATACAGTAAAAAGGAAACAGTGTGGCAAGCCCCTCTTAATAAAAATATACTAATACACAGAATACATATTTGTGCTGTGACATTTTACGAAGAATGTTTGTCTCGAAAATCATGAAAATAATGCATTACAAAAATAAGGTTTCTTATTCAATGCTGTACTCTTATAGATGTCATATTTTGCAGAAAGTAAACAGTGGTTCAGGTATCTATTTTTTTCCATCTTGTCAATTATACCATACAATATAACAATTTTTGTTAGTGCAATATGTTCAGAAAAAGTGTCGAGCCACCATAGGCGAAAGTCATTCCAAAATTTAGTAACATAACTACAATCCACAAATAAGTGACTTAGATCTTGTTTACTATCGCAAAAAGGACATTTGTCCAAGTCTTTAACTCTAATTTTCTTTAAATAACAATTTGTCGGCAAAAATCTGTGTATTATCTTATACTGAAAATACTGTAATTTAACATTCTTAGTACATATGAAAGGTAGTAAATACACATTTTTTAAGTTGTTTTCATGTTCAAAAGTTTTTAACAATTCGTCTTGGCCCGTTGGGGGTTCAAATGTTTGTTTTAAATACATGTCATACAACTGCTTACAAGAAAAAGTATGTGAAGCAATGGTTTCTTCCACCGAGTTATCAAGCTGATCCTTCTTTACTGTATCTTTCCAAACATTAGGAATAGCTGATTTCAGGCTAGAATATCTAAGCATATCCACAGGTGTAAAAGTTATTTCATATTTCTGAGCCAGCTCACCTAATGTCAGGAAGTTACCATCACTTGATGTAACATCACATATTTTCAAAATACCAGCTTGGCACCACCGACTGTGCAATACAGATTTCCGGCCTACTAATATATATCTATTGTTCCAAATGATTTGTTTACTTATGTCGTCTTTAGATTTGGGAACTGATTGCACAATCGACTGCCACGCCTGCAATACTTGACAGTAGAACATCGGTAAATTAGACAGTTCTAAACATGATGTATCAAAGTTACATTTAAATAATAGTTCCCCACCCCACTTACTAAACATATATGCACAACTTTCACTTTTCTCAATTTTCTTAATCCATGTCGCTTTAAGGGCTTTACATTTAATAGAAAAATCCACCATCGTTAGACCACCTTGGTCTTTCTTCCCTATCACCGTCTTCATTTTCACCTTTGGCTTTTTTTCATCCCAAATAAATTTAAAAATATACCCATTTACTTTCTCTGGAAAGCCAACGGGAACCGGCCAAACCGTACAATTATAAATAAGTTTAGAGATACCAAGTGTTTTAACCAGAACAATTCTCCCAATTGTAGTTAGGTCTCTTGTCCTCCATACATTTAACAATTTCTCCATTACTTTCAGGTGATGATCAAAGTTCAACTTATCACAGTCTTCCTGGTTATATGAAAAATATGTACCTAGTGTATATATAGGCCCCCGTGGCCTGAGCACATCCAAAGGCTCATCAATCCTATGTCTGTTGGATCCCATCCACATAGCTTTTGTTTTTTTCTTGCTGACCTCCAAGCCACTACATAGTTTAAAATTTTCTAAAATGTCTAGTAAGTTTTTTAGCAGAGTTTTCATCTTTAACAAGGCCAGTTAAATCATCAGCATACATGGATAGTTTTCTCTTACAACCATAGATCGATAAACCTTCAACAGAGGAATCGGCCCTTATTCTTGAAGCTACTACTTCTATCACTAAGTTAAATAAATATGCTGAAAGTGGATCACCTTGCCTTACTCCTCTACTGATGTCAAACCATGGAGACGAGAAACCATTATTAAGAACACAACTAATGGCATTTTTGTACAGTAGTTTAACCCAGTCTATGAAGTTTTTTCCAAAATTCATTGTTTCCAATGTTTTAAAAATAACTTTACGCTCAATTGTGTCATAGGCTTTTTGAAAGTCGATGAATAAGGCAAGGGCTGGCAAATTGTACATTTTTGTGTATTCCATTGCATCAGCAATATGTCTTATATTAGTGACTATTTGTCTTCCTTTAATAAATCCAGTTTGGTCTGGATGTATTAATTTTGGCAAAAGTGGTTCTATCCTATTCGCTAAAGTTTTACTTATGAGTTTATAATCCACATTTAAAAGTGTTATAGGGCGCCAGTTTCCAAGTTTTCTTAAGTCGCTATCCTTTTTGGGTATTAGATGAATGACGCCTCGTTTCAGTGATACTGCTGGTAATTCGCCTTTGCGAAAGGAATAATTTGCAGCAAACCGAAGGTCTTTTTCTAAATACTGCCAAAAGTGTACGTAGAATTCCGTTGTTAATCCATCGCTTCCTGGAGATTTATTTTTTTCCTATTCAGTTGCTGTAAAGCAATGTTAAGCTCCCTTTTAAGAATTTCCCCTTCACACTTGTTTTTTTTCTATATCAGACAAATTTGGTACGTTTTCACATTGAAAGAAAGGTATAAAATCTGTCTTATTTGGATCACAGTCGGATGATGTGTACATATTTTTATAATATTCAGATTGTAATAACAAAATTTCTTTTGCGTTTGTAATAACTGTATCGTCTTCTTTTATGATTTCAGTAATGTTTTTTTGTTCATAATTTCTCCTTTCCAAATTTATAAAATATCTGGTGTTCCTCTCCCCTTCTTCACACCATTTGCTTTTACTTCTTATCATTGCTCCTTTTGTTCTTTGTGTCTGAATCTCACTTAATTTTAGTTTTACTTTTGTAAGGTTTGACAGTGCTATTTGTGTCGGGTTTAAATCGCAGTCTTTCTGCAATTCATTAAGTTGGAGTTCTAGCTCTCTTTCCAAATCCCTATTTTTCCTGGCTTTTTGTTTTGCATACATAATGGTAAACCCTCTAATTTCAAGCTTAAGCATATCCCATTTTAAAGACAAATCAAGACCTTTTATATACCTCCAGGATGTACTACTACGGTAGATGCAGCAGAAGTTGTAAGGACAGTCTAGATGAAAGGCACGCAAATGCCAGAAGTTCCGAGTCTTTGAGTACCTGACTGCTGCTACAGACTCCTTAGGTAGGACTAAAGCCCTGCATATATTCCTCAGTATCACCACACTTTAGTAATAATGTGTTCCTAAACAAATATCATAATCAGGTCAGAACCTGTACCTGAGCTGAAGGGTGCCAATGTTGATGATTAGTGTTGTGTGTCTGTAAAATCCAGCACAGAAAGTAAAATTGGTTAGGTACAAGTCCAAAATTCTGGACCGCTAATATGCCGGGAATCGAAATAATTAGACCTAAAAGAACCTACCGGTACACGTGTCATTGTCTTTATTAAAGTTCAACCATTATGTGAATACGGAGTTCAAGTACATGTCTGGACCTGGACCTAATTTAAAGCTGAGTACCTGCACCTAAAATTGTGTAACTAAACATGATCTGCTGATGATGTTTGGTTTAGATTGTATACATGTGTGTTTGTAAATGCTATCTTGAAGTAAGATTAGTGCTTCTGTAAGTTGCACCGTAATCATGTGACATGTTTCTCAGTGATGTGAATCAATGTTTAATGATACATTTGTTCAATCATACAGGAACTGACTCCGAAGAAGGACTCCAAACCAACACCAAGACATCCAACATGCAAACACAGAACAGACAGCCTTACCCAGGGTGCATGGCAGCAGTGGAGTCAGATGTGGATAGGATTGTTTATACATGAGCAGTTCTACAACATATTTCCCAAAAGTTAACATTGTGGTGTGCCATGTGCCTCAGGTGGTCAGTATTGATAGAGACCATAGGTTACTGTATTTTATAAACCTTATTTTGACAAACATTTAGATTTGTTTTTGTGTCTGATGGTTGTCAGACGATTAGACACAAGCTATTAAGGTCTTATTACTATATTAGCCTTACCAGAATATGTACTGTAAAATGTATTCCAGTTCCAATCTCCATTGATTTAATATGATGACAATGATACATTTTACATTGTGTCGGAAAAAAGTCACTGATATTGTGGAAAAAGAGCAAAACAATGCAAGCTCCACTGAATGTCAACCCATATATCAGAAGCCAGTTTTGTAATTTCCTTGTTATGTTAGTGTTTCGTTGAATAGTTTTATCATACAGGATATACACGACAAGTTGGTATGGATTTTCCATAGAACATGTGACAACTTTTCCTGGTACATGTTAAACCAAGTGTATAGTTTCTCAAAGTCTGTGTGTTAGTACAGAATGATAATATTAATAATATATTTAGATTGTGTCTGCTGATATTCTGTGTGTTCATGAGAAATACTGCTTGTATTCATTATTATTCTGTTGTATGTGTATGTATATGTCTTTGTGTGTTGTTAATACAACACAGGTGGTCATTGATCATTTGAACATTATAAGAAAAAAGTGTATAACTTGTATGTAAAACTTTTACTTACTTGTATGTAAGCTTATTTGCATACCTTTTAAAAAGGTAACTGCCAATTTATGTTTAATTTCTATGCTTTTTAAATAAATATTTCTGAGTTCTGCCCAGAACCCATTTCCTGTGCTTGTATGTAATTCAGGGGAGTGATACAACGTAAGGAAATATGGGTAAAGGGGGGTAAATATGGCAAGTCGTTCTGGTAAGGGCATGTACGCGTAAATACGGGTAAATTCAACTGAATGTCAGAAATACCACGCTCGGTAAATCTCGGTAAATACCTGAAAGGAGAAGTACCCCATATGGTAAATCTCGGTAAATGCCTGAAATGCATGTGAAAAATGCCCCATATGGTAAATCTCGGTAAATATATGTGAGAAATACCGCGCACGTTAAATCTCGCTAAATACGTATTTACACGAAACCGGTAAAAGTGGGTAAATAAGGCAAACATTACCACCTATACCATGTAGGTAAATACCGGGTAAATTTGCACATTTACCGACGGGTAAATCAATCAATCTTTATTGCGCAACAATTGCAATGGATACAATGTATGGCAAGTGTTTAAATCAAAAGATAACAACAATACTAAAATCTACTTCTAGATACCAAATTCTAATGCTACCCTATAATTGTGCGTGATGAGTTATACCATATATATGGAACATGGATACAATGTTTAACATCAGTTCAAGGTGTCACAGATGATATTGTTTCTTTTCCGAAGAGCAGAGGATATGAATTGGCCTATATACAAGGATATTGGTTCAGGACATGACATCAGTAAATTAAAAGTATCTGAGCTTGTCTTAGGTAAGGTAATGTTTGAGTTACGTGAAATCATATTCATAAGTGTCAACCTTTCTTCAGTATACATGGGACAAGATAATAAAAAGTGAAATTCATCTTCAACAGTATGTTTACATGTAGGACAGCGTCTCTGAGTGGCTGGTACATTCTTATAACGACCTTTTTCTATTTCTAGACAATGTGCACTGATTCGCAGTTTGGTTATGTTAGCAACAAATGATTTGTTTTGGATTGATGAAAGGTACTTCTCAAAAGTGAAGTCCGTTTTGAATTTAGAATAGGTTTGCAGTTTATTGTAATTTTTTATTTCTTGCCTCCAGCCAGAAACAAACGTGTCTTTCAGACGTTGTTTGAACACGTTTCCAAAATGTTGGTAAATCACTAGTAAATGTAACCTTTACCCGGCTTTACATCACATTTATCTCGGTGGTAAATCCCACTTTTCGTGCAGTGTTAGGGGGCAGTATGGGAGCTCAGGCATACAACTGGGATGGCACCCAGGCTACTTGATAAGTCCAAGGGACATCAACCTTCAACTCTGCGCAAGCCTTGCGATACATAGGGGCAATTATTACAGCTACCGCTAGGCGGCGCTCGGGCCTACGGCTTGAATATGTTTCATGCTGGGCTTTCATTCGATTTGGCTAGACCCTGAATCTGAAGTTACTCATTTGGCGGTTCTGTTGTTTCTATATATTCAAACGTCTACAAAGAGTATGAATGTATGGATCGTGATAACGTTTCAATATTTCGCACATATTCTTCACATCTGCAACCAGACCAGTGGTATAAACGAACGCATATCTAAAGTTCAAAAAGAAAATTTATTTAAAACAAATGAAAATAAACCAATGAATCTTAACATACTAGTAACAAACTAACAACAGGCACTCACTTCGCATACAGATCTATGTACTTCAAGAGTGAATATTAACTTCTATAATAGCTACAAAATGTACTACAGTAGATTAGAATATCAGCAACAACACTAGTCTTTATCTACCTTCAATTACATGAACTACAGGTAATTCTATCATCTATGGCAACAATTAGTAAGAAACAAGAAAACATACTAACTAAAAGAATCTATAAATGAATATCTAGTTTAACAGAATAAACCATAACATGCTAATATCTATAAAACCAAAACTCTCTTCCTCTATAACAAAAGAACTTTAAAGAAATAAACTTAGGTTACGGGTTAGTTAGCTTGATATACAATGTTTAACATCCCCTATGCTATGCTGTAGACTTAACAAGGGGTACAGAAATGTTGTTTGTAGCACATCATAGGTTTTCTTAACCAGTCTGATTCCTCACTTTCATATCAAAGAGAGTTAACAGGATTGTACAAAAAAACTTGCTCTTAGTCACAAAGGTGTCTTGTACAACATGAATGTCCTCAATCCAAGTATTTCTTTTTTTCCTGTATGGTTTCACGTGACCCACCTTCTTTCAGTCATTATTAGAGTTTGCATGTGTCGTTTACAATGTATAACCCAGGTGACTGAACAGTTTGCTGAACTCCTCACTCTGTTGGAGTTTCTTCCCTGTCAGACTTAGTAAACTGGATATTTCAAAGGACCATAGTCAAAACTCAATCCTCAAAACTGTAAGGTTTTGTACTTCTCAGTTACACCTGTAAGGTTTCTTACAAGTGAGTCTGCCTGTGTTTCTTCAGACTACCCAGATGACTGAACCGCATGCTGCACTCCTCACACCTGTAGGGTTTCTCTCCAGTATGAGTCCGCATGTGGCTCTTCAGGGTACCCAGCTGACTGAACTGCCTGCTGCATTCCTCACACCTGTAGGGTTTCTCTCCTGTGTGAGTCTGCATGTGAGAGTTTAAAGTACCCCATTGACTGAACTGCTTGCTGCACTCCGTACACCTGTAGGGTTTCTCCCCAGTGTGAGTCCGCATGTGGTTCTTCAGATTACACAGATAACGGAACTGCCTGCTGCATTCCTCACACCTGTAGGGTTTCTCCCCTGTATGAGTCCGCATGTGGCTCTTCAGTTTACTCAGCTCACTGAACTGTCTGCCACACTCCTCACACCTGTAGGATTTCTCCCCTGTGTGAGTCCGCATGTGTTTCTTCAGATGACACAGCTGAGTGAACTGCCTGCTGCACTCCTCACACTTGTAGGGTTTCTCACCTGTGTGAGTCCGCATGTGTGTCTTCAGACTATGTGGCAGACTGAACTGCCTACCACACTCCTCACACCTGAAGGGGTTTCTCACCAGTGTGAGTCAACATGTGTCTTTTCAAATGTTCCAGCTGACTAAAATGCTTGCTGCACTCCTCACACTTGTAGAGCTTCTCACCTGTGTGAGTCTGCATGTGAGAGTTTAAAGTACCCCATTGACTGAACTGCTTCCTGCACTCCGTACACCTGTAGGGTTTCTCCCCAGTGTGAGTCCGCATGTGGTTCTTCAGATTACACAGATAACGGAACTGCCTGCTGCATTCCTCACACCTGTAGGGTTTCTCCCTAGTATGAATCCGCATGTGTTTCTTCAGATTACCCAGCTCACTGAACTGTCTGCTGCACTCCTCACACTTGTAGGGTTTCTCACCTGTGTGAGTCCGCATGTGAGCCTCCAGATGACCCAGCCGACTGAACTGCTTGCTGCACTCCTCACATCTGTACATTTTTGTGGCAGATGTCCCATCCGATCCTCTTTTGATGCCATTAGAGCCACAGCTGTTTGTTGCCATGGTAACAAAAGCTGAATTCACCTCTGTAGTCCTGCAGCAAGAGGAGGAACAACATTTAATTGTGAGTATTTTGGCGAAAGACAAAATCACCTAATTAGCTGCCGACCTCTGACCTTGCGTGACCCAGAGGTCATCTTTGAGATCAGAGCCGACGGCAGCGACAGCACGGCTCCGTAAAACTTCCGGTAACTGTAACTCTACAACCCTTAAAAGTTTCTGTAACGCTTGGAATTTTCTCCCTACGCCATGGCTCCTAAGTGTGCGAAGAAATGTACAGGCATAGAGAAAGGGCAATGATTACTTGGAAAGTTGTTGGTTGCTGACTGAGATAGTTTTGACACTATAAGTTTGTTTGAACCTTTATCTATTGATGCAAAACTTAAATTGGCACTGTAGAGTCAAAATTTATGACACTTCTAAAAAAGAAGAGCTATCACTTTTGCAAAAATTATCATCATTGCTTATCCAGAACTTTTGCCCAAATACAACATAAAAACACCATGCGTTCTACTGCAGTTGCTAGGAAATCTGCCGTAGTGCTAAAAACATAATCATTTTATCAGTGGGACAAGATTATACCAAATTTTATGACAATCCACTGAGAGCCTATTGAGATATGCTGCTAAACCAGGTACATACAAATGCAACAAAATATGCAACCTTTTCTTGGATAAGTTAATAATATGTTCTTACCTGCAAAATATCTTTTCAAAAAGTCTTAAGCTGCTACACCAGAGTACTGATGTTGTCTGGAAGAACACAGGTGAAGCCTCACTGTTTTCCCTTTCAGCAAGGCAGGCTGCACTACTGGACTATGGAATCCTGTTTTCCCTTTCAGCACTACTGGACTATGGAATCCTGTTTTCCCTTTCAGCACTACTGTACTATGGAATCCTGTTTCCCTTTCAGCACTACTGGACTATGGAATCCTGTTTCCCTTTCAGCACTACTGGACTAAGGAATCCTGTGGAAAATGGAAAACAAAAAGATGTGATCAGAAAGCCTGCATTACCCTCAAATATCCCCTCAGTCCACAAAGATTCCTTCTAAAGAGTTAATGTATCATCCCCAACTCTCCCTCAATCAATAACGCAACATGTACGAGGGTTAATGAACCTCCCCTGATTCCTGACCCTTTTCTCTATGATACAAACCAGATGTCTGGGCGGGAAGACCGTTACGTGGCACATTTGGGGCTTTCCAGAATATTCTATCTCAAAAAAAGCTTCCAAATGTCAACCCCAAAATTACCCTTTATCTGTAAAATCAACTATGGATTATAGAAAGGCGTTTGTATCATATTTGTGCAATAAGCAAGCACTTCTGTTGTCGTGTTTGATTTCCAATATTTAAGGAGACCGCGTAACCCCCTTTAGACCTTCGCCGAGGTGTCAACAACTTTTTCTCAGACAAATTTGGAAACGATCTACGCCATTTTTACTCCTACAACAAAACCAAATAAAATTTACGTACGTGTGTGTGTGTGTACTGCTCTATATAAACTCTGTTGTTTGTGACAGAAACTTGTTTACAAACAAGAAACCGTTGCTTTTCGAGCAGTATATAACTTCTCACAAGCGACACACACGTCGCTAGCTGCTAACGTTATATAGCGAGAGACTCAGAGAGCGTAAAACAAACTTGTACGTGTTATTCTCCCGTCACATAGATAACTGTAGAGTAGACAAGCTCTTGGTACGTACCTGAGATGTATGTAGGATGAAATCCCGACGACCTGAACCGAAAAATGTCCGTAGAAAGACGACGAGAAACCCTCGATACTTTCTTCCACACCACGACACGTCTGGTAGACGGAGACACGGAGGTTAGCGGAATGAGCTCTGCGGAGATGGGATTCATAATGAGGCGGTTTTTTGACACTTTGCTCCGCGGAGTTCAAATTCAAGTGGCAGCTTGCGAAACTTGGTCAACAGATCTCTTTCGACAAGACTGGAGCCAAAGAGGACTGTAAAGCTAGGAAGATTAGGTCTCCATGCTCTATTTCATCAGATTATCAAATTTTGAAACAGCTTTGAATGCTAAGTCCAATCAAGGACCAAGGGTTGTCAACCATCCACTCTGTAATCTCCAAGCAGATCTTTTGTAGGGGTAAGACAGTATCAGATTGGCCAGTCTGTAGACAAAAAAAGGTCATATATAAAAAGCAAACGATTTTCCACCATCAACCTCTGCTTGGAGAGTACCACTCTGTACAAGCCTTGCAATATTGGAGCAATTATCACAGCTACCGCTAGGCGGCGCTGGGGCCAACCTCGTCGACAGTTTTACCCTAAGCTTTCATTCTAATTTCTACCAGTATTTGACAAGACCCTGCATGATTCTTAAGTCACTTTTTTAGCGGTTCTGTAGTTATATACATGTACATATTCACATTTCAAAGATTATGAATTTATGGATCGTGGTGTTTCAATATTTTGCACATATTCTTCACATCTGCAACGAGACCGGAGTTAGAAACAAACACATTTTTAAAATTCAAAAAGAACATTTATTTTTAACAAACGATAACGTTGAACAAACCCATGTTCACATAACAAAAGCTCAAAAGGCCCTCTACCTTATATACATAATACACGTACTTGAAGAGTAAATATTAGGCTCTATAACAACTACCTGTTAGTTCTATTGCTACAAAATGTAATACAGTAGAATATTAGGAACAAACTTCTTTCCATGCACTTACAACTTACTACATCCACTAATTCTATCATCTATTGAAACCATTAGTCAGAAACAAGAAAAGAAATACAATATTAAATAAACTGATTCTATAAATATCTAGGTTAACAGAATAAAAAATAACATGCTAATACTGGATGGGGTGGTAATCCATCTATAAAAACAAGAAAACAAATACTGTATTAAATAATCTGACCCTAAATATCTAGGTTAACAGTATAAACAACAACATACTAATAGTGGATGGTAATCCTATAAAAACAAATCTCTCTTTCGCTATATAAAAAAAAATTAGGTTAGTTAGCTTGATATACAGTATTTTATCTCCCCTGTATCAGTAATATTGTTACGCTATGCTGTGGAATGCTACAAACCAGATGTACCAAATATAGTCTAATGTTTCCAAGGAACAAAACATTCTATGAAAGACACTAAAGCAAACTTTACACAAATGTTAAGTCGCTGTTTGTAGTACATCATAAAGATAATACATATATTTTCCTTTGCCAATTGGATTTCTCACTCTCTCAATAAAAAGAGTTAACAGGTTGGAAATAAAAACTTGATCTTAGTCTTGTACAACACCAAATGTCCTCAATCTGACTGAGTATTCCTTTAACTTTTTTCCTGTATGGTTTTTCATATGATCAGCCTTCTATTGGTCTGCACACAAGTTGAGTTATTCCAGTTTGCTGAACTCTGTTAGAGTTTCTTCCCTGTCAGACATTGCAAGCTGGGTATTTTATAGGAGCAGGCTCACAACTGAATCCTCAAAACTGTGCGGTTTTGTACTCCTCAGTCACACCTGTGGGGTTTCTCACAAGTGAGTCAGCATGTGTCTCTTCAGATTACCTTGCCAACTGAACAGCTTGCCACACTTCTCACAGCTGAAGGGTTTCTCCCCTGTGTGAGTCCGCATGTGGTCCTTCAGACTACCCAGCTCACTAAACTGCTTGCCGCATTCCTCACACCTGTAGGGTTTCTCCCCTGTGTGAGTCCGCATGTGTGCCTTAAAATTACCAAGCTGACTGAACTGCCTGCTGCACTCCTCACACCTGTAGGGTTTCTCCCCTGTGTGAGTCCGCATGTGAGTCTTCAGATTTGCCAGCATACTGAACTGCCTGCTGCACTCCTCACACTTGAAGGGTTTCTCCTATGTGTGAGTGCGAATATGTCTTTTCAGACTACCCAGATGACCGAACTGCTTGCTGCACTCCTCACACCTGTAGGGTTTCTCACCTGTGTGAGTCTGCATGTGTGTCTTGAGAGTACACAGCTGACTGAACTGCTTGCTGCACTCCTCACACTTGTAGGGTTTCTCACCTGTGTGAGTCCGCATGTGTGCCTTGAGAGTACACAGCTGACTGAACTGCCTGCTGCACTCCTCACACCTGTAAGGTTTCTCCCCTGTGTGAGTTCGCATGTGTGTCTTGAGAGTACACAGCCGACTGAACTGCTTGCTGCACTCCTCACACCTGTACATTTTTGTTGCAGATCCTCTTTTGATGCCATCAGAGCCACAGCCGTTTGTTGCCATGGTAACAAAAAATCCGAGTTTACACAGTCAAGTATTGCTACTTCAGTCTGGCAGAGTACTGATGTCTGGAAAAACACAGGCGAAGCCTCACTGTTTTCCCTTTCAGCAGGGCAGGCACTGCTGGACTATGGAATCCTACTGGATTATGGAATCCTGTGGAAAACAAAAAGATGTGATCAGAAGCCTGCATTTCGTTTCCCCTTAATCAATGACGTACATGCACGAGGGTTAATGAACCTCCCCTAACTCCTGACCTTTTGCCCTAGATAGAAACCAGATGTCTGGGCGGGAAGACCAGAACGAGGCACATTTGGGGGTTTAGAGAATATCCTATCTCAAAAGGACTTCCAAACTTCAACCCAAAAATTACCATTTGTATGGAAAATCAACTGTTGGTAATAGAAAGCCGTTTGTATTATATTTGTACAATAAGCAAGCACGACACGTCTGGTGAACGAGACACGGGGGCTAGCGGAACGAGCTCCGCGGAGGTGGGATTCATGATGAGGCAAAGGGGAGGCGGTTTCTTGTTACACTTTGCTCCGCGGAGTTCGAATTCATGTGGCAGCTTGTGAAACTTGGTCAACAGATTTCTCACGGAGACAAGACTGGAGCCAAAGAAGACTGTAAAGCTAGGAAGATTAGGTCTACATGCTCCATTTCAGATTATCAAAATTTGAAACAACTTTGAATGACTGGAGCTTGATAAGTAACCTGGGTGCCATCCTATCATGTGTATGCCAGGGCTCCCATACTTCCCCCTGTAAAATATTTCTTAGGGGGCAGCATGCGGGAGCCCAAGCATACAACTAGGATGGCACCCAAGCTACTTGATAAGTCAAAGGGATGTCAACCTTCAACTCTGCGCAAGCCTTGCGATATACGTGCAATTATTACAGCTACCGCTAACGGGGCGATTTTTTTTCTGGGCTTTTATTCTATTTGACTAGAACCTGAATCACACATATTCTGTTCACGTTTCAACAAAGATTGTGAATTGATGGATCACGCTTCAACAAAGATTGTGAATTCATGGATCACAGTGTTTCAATAATGTGCACAGTCTTCACATCTGCGACCAGATCAGTGTTTTGAACAAACGCATATCCAAACTTCAACAAGAACATTTATTTCAACAAACGAAAACGTTGAACAAACCCATGTTCACATAACAAAAGCTCAAAAGGCCACCTACCTTATATAAATTATACATGTACTTGAAGAGTAAATATTAGGCTCTATAACAACTACCTGTTAGTTCTATTGCAACAAAATGTAATACAGTAGAATATTAGCAACAAACTTCTTCCTATGCACTTACAACTTCATCCACTAATTCTATCATCTATCGCAACCATTAGTCAGAAACAAGATAACAAATACTGAACTAAATAAACTGATTCTATAGCCTAGGTTAACAGAATAAACAATATTATCATGCTAATATTGAATGGGATAGTAATCCTACAAAAACAAAACTCTCTTCCTCTATAACAAAAGAACTTTAAAGAAATAAACTTAGTTTAGTTAGCTCTATATACAGTATTTCACAATCACTATATCAGTTTTCACTTAAAAGTTGTTATGCTATGCCATGGAATGCTACAATACAGATGTACCACATGAAGTTCAACATTTCAAAGGAACAAAACATTACGGGAAAGACACTAAAGCACACTTTACACACAGTTAAATTGAAGTCACTGTTTGTAGTACATCAAGAAGAGAAAATGCATAAATGTTCCTTTGCCAGTTGGGTTTCTCACTCTCAATAAAGAGAGTTAATAGGGTTGTAAAAAGAAAAAAATTGCTTAGTCACCCTAGTGCCTTGTACAACATTATTTTTCTGCATTATGTCCTTAATCGACGTATTGGTTTGTTTTTCCTATATGATATCAAATGGTCCACCGTCTGTAGGTCTGCACACAAGTTGATTTCTTCTAAAATCTCCCACTAAAGAGTTTGCATGTGTCTTGTGCAATGACCCTGGTAACTGAACAGTCTACTGAACTCCTGAAACTGTTAGAGTTTCTTCCCTGTCAGACTTTGCAAACTGAATATTTCGAAGGACCAGGCTCACTCATAGTTCTCTAAACTGTGCTGTTTTGTAGTCCTCAGTTACACCGATTTCTCACAAGTGAGTCCGCATGTGTTTCTTCAGACTACCCAGCCTACTAAACTGCTTGCTGCATTCCTCACACCTTTAGGGTTTCTCCCCTGTGTGAGTCCGCATGTGACACTTTAGAGCACTCCAGTGACTGAACTGACTACTACATTCCTCACACCTGTACGGTTTCAACCCTGTGTGAGTCCGCATGTGAGTCTTCAGATTACCCAGCTCACTGAACTGCCTGCTGCATTCCTCACACATGTAGGGTTTCTCACCTGTGTGAGTCCGCATGTGTTTCTTCAGATTACCCAGAACACTGAACTGTCTACTGCATTCCTCACACATGTAGGGTTTCTCACCTGTGTGAGTCCGCATGTGTTTCTTCAGACTAACCAACTCACTGAACTGTCTGCTGCACTCCTCAAACTTGTAAGGTTTCTCCCCTGTGTGAGTCCGCACGTGTTTCTTCGGACTTCCCAGCTGACTGAACTGTCTGCTGCACTCCTCACACTTGTAAGGTTTCTCCCCAGTGTGAGTCCGCATGTGGGTTTTGAGACTACCCAGCTCACTGAACTGCCTGCTGCACTCCTCACACTTGTAAGGTTTGTCACCAGTATGAGTCCGCATGTGTTTTTTCAGACTACCCAGCCGACTAAACTGCCTGCTGCATTCCTCGCATCTGTGGGGCTTCTCACCTGTGTGAGTCAGCATGTGAGAGTTTAAAGTACCCCATTGACTGAACTGCTTGCTGCACTCTGTACACCTGTAGGGTTTCTGCCCAGTGTGAGTCCGCATGTGGTTCTTCAGATTACACAGATAACGGAACTGCCTGCTGCATTCCTCACACCTGTAGGGTTTCTCCCCAGTATGAGTCCGCATGTGGCTCTTCAGGTTACTCAGCTCACTGAACTGTCTGCTGCACTCCTCACACTTGTAGGGTGTCTCCCCTGTATGAGTCCGCATGTGGCTCTTCAGTTTACTCAGCTCACTGAACTGTCTGCTGCACTCCTCACACTTGTAGGGTTTCTCACCTGTGTGAGTACGCATGTGAGCCTCCAGATGACCCAGCCGACTGAACTGCTTGCTACACTCCTCACATCTGTATGTTTTTCTGGCAGATCTCCCATTCAATCCTCTTTTGATGCCATCAGAGCCACCGAAGTTTGTTGCCATGGTAACAAAAAATCCGAGTTCACCTTTACAGCCCTGTAGTATGAAGATGTACAATATTTAATTTCAAAAGTTTCAGTCTGCCACAGGACCTTTCCCCCATGATAGAAACCAGATGTCTTGGCGGGAAGACCGTTACGAGGCACATTTGAGGATTTACAGAATATTCTATCTCAAAATTTCTATCTTGATTTCCAATATTTAAGGAGACCGCATAACCCCTTCTAGACCTTCGACGAGGTGTCAACAACTTTTTCTCAGACAAATTTGGAAACGATCTACGTCATTTTACTCCTACAAGGGCACAACAAAACCAAAGAAAGTTTGCGTGCGTGTGCTGCTCTATATAAACTCTGTTGTTGCTCACAGAAACCTGTTTACAAACAAGAAACCGTAGCTTTTCGAGCAGTATAGAACTTCTCACAAGCGGCACACAAGTCGCTAGCGGCTACATGTAGCTAGTGAGAGATTCAGAGAGCGTAAAACAAACTTGTACGTGTTATTCTCCCGTCACATCGATAACTGTAGAGTAGACAAGCTCTTGGTACGTACCTGAGCTGTATGTAGGATGAAATCCAGACGATCTGAACAGAAAAAAGGCTCGTAGAAAGACGAGAAACCCTCGATACTTTCTTCCACACCACGACACGTCTGGTGGACGGAGACACGGAGGTTAGTGGAATGAGCTCCGCGGAGATAGGATTTATGATGTGGCAAAGTGGAGGCGGTTTCATGTTACACGTTGCTCCGCGGAGTTCAAATTCTTGTGGAACTTGTGTTTGTGGAACTTGTGTTTGTGGAACGAGTTTGTGCAACTTTGAAAAAGAAATTTCTTTCCAGAAAACTTGAGCCAACGGGGCGAATATTTTCTTACGCTGGCTTTTCATTCTATTCGACTAGACCCTGAATCTGAAGTTATTTTATATTTGACGGTTCTGTTATTAATTCATTATGAAAGCCATTAAATTCTGAACTTGAGTTTAGGTAGCATGCCAAATATCTACTCAATTCTACAGTATCACGAAGGTCAAATTTGGGCCCAAATATTCCAACCATTTTATCGAACAAAATCATGTTCGATATGACGTCATTCGAATAGAATCATGTTCGATATGACGTCAATCGAACCGAACGTTCGTTCGATCCGGGGTTACCCGCGGTCATGTGCAGTAAACCCGCGGCTTCAAGCCCGTTTTTACACGGGTACCGCCTAACAGTACAAATTCCACCTTTTCAAAAATTTTAACCGATTTCGGGACAGTATATCTATGCCCAGTTTTATAGTGGATATGTAACATGTAACGAAGCTACTGCTGTCAAGGTGTGTGACCTTGAGGATCGTAATTGTTGTTTACGGGGATATAAGTTACCCCCTGCACTTACTCAAACGACCTGACATGCGTACAAACATGGTATTTAAACTGCAAGAAAAACAAATTCAATTTACCTCAAAAACGTTTTAAATTGTAGGTAAGACAAAAATCTCGATCTGTGTCGGACGGATTTTTTGAAGATGGCGGCGTTCTGGAATTATCCGTCTTGGAAGTTGAAAAAGTGCATTTTTTGGCGAATTTTTCGACCTTAGCAACACTTTAACTTTGAAATAAAGAAAACTGTCCGACTCAAATCTTAATTTTGTTATACTGTTCTCTAAAATGCAAAAATGTGGAATTTTCTGAGAGATTTGGGGTCGGTGTTATTGACGTCGATTGTTCTAGAATAAACATTCTACACGTTGAGAGTGATTTCACACACATTTAAGCATTGTAATCACGTTTGGACAAGGGAGTCCCCGTGAAACTGTTAATTATTGCTTAACAAAATGTTTACCGTTGAGACCGTCTCCACGGAAGCCGAGCGTGGAACCCCGGTAACCTGATACCCTTCCGTAGAATTGGAAACTTTACCCTAGAAATTGGCCGCCGTGGTATATTTCTTCACCAAATCCATGCATTTGGTTGATACTTATCTACTGGTAAACTAAATAAATTTCTAATGCAAAAGCTGAAAGTACATGGTCGACAAAATTCTTTGCCTACTAGCATTAGCCACTGGTCGAAAGAGTAGAAATTGGCCAAATAGATAGCTAAATATGCCAGGGGAGTTGGTCCGCTAGATAGTACACGTTACTCACTTGGCATGTTATCTCTCTATTTGGCCAATATCTACTAACTTTTTCCAGCCACCTCCCAAAACCTGGTAGAGGCTATACTAGCATAAAATATATCTCTGTGCGTGACAGGGTCAACATTACAGTACCCCTGGCTGTTGCCTGATGCAACAAGAATCAGGAATGTTGGTCCTGTAGCTGAGGAGCTGGCCTGTGTAGGCTCTTGAGCCGAGGAGAATATACTTTATTTTATGTATATTCACATTTGAACATATTCTTCTTATCTACAAACAGACCAGTTATAAACAAATGCATATCTAAAATGCAAAACGAAAATTTATTTCCAACAAATGCATGTTAACATAACAAAAACTGAAGAAGTCACTTATAAATTTGCATATACATACTTCAAGAGTAAATATTAGGTTCTATAACTTTCTATAGCTACAAAATGTAACAGCTTAGAGTAGAATATCAGCAAAAACACTATTTTTTATCTACTTAGAACAACAAGCACCAATTCTATCCCCTACCGCAACCATTATTTAGAAATAAGAAAACAAATAGTACATGTACAGTAAATACATTAACTGAGTCTATTATCTAGGTTAACAGAATAAACAATAACATATGCTTATATCAAATGGAAACATTAGTATAAAAACGAAACTATATTCTTCTATCACATAAGAAGTTTAAACAAATGAAGTTAGGTAAGTTGGCTTGATATACAATACTTGGAATCCCCTATATCAGTTAAGTTGTTATGCTATGTCATGAATTGCTACAAACCAACATTTTCAAGCAACAAAACATTGTATAAAAAATACACTAAATCAAACTTTTCACACAGTTTTAAAGTCATTGTAGTACATCATGAAGAGGCAAAACATAGATGTTCCTTTACCAGTTGGATTTCTCACTCTCAATAAAGAGTTAACAGGATTGTAAATAAAAACTTGCTCTTAGTTATTCAGCATGGTGTCTTGTACAACGTTAATGTCCTGAATCCCAGTATTTCTTTGCTTTTCCTATATGGCATCACCTTCTCTAGGTCTGCACACAACTTGAGTTAGTCTAAAATCTCCCACATTAGAGTTTGCATGTGTCTCTTACAATGACCCAGGTGACTAGTCGACTAAACAGTTTGCTGAACTCCTCACACTGTTGCAGTTTCTTCCATGTCAGACTTTGAAAACTGGATATTTCATAGGACCAGGCTCACAACTCAATCCTCAAAACTGTGAGGTTTTGTACTCCTCAGTCACACCTGTAGGGTTTCTCACAGGTGAGTCTGCATGTGTTTCTTCAGATCACCCAGTTCACTAAACTGCCTACTGCACTCCTCACACCTGTAAGGTTTCTCCCGTGTGAGTCCGCATGTGAGACTTCAGATGGCACAGCTGACTGAACTGCCTGCTGCATTCCTCACACCTCTAGGGTTTCTCCCTGTGTGAGTCCGCATGTGACACTTTAGAGCACTCCAGTGACTGAACTGCCTGCTGCACTCCTCACACTTGTAGGGTTTCTCACCTGTGTGAGTACGTATGTGTGTCTTTAGGTCACCCAGTCGACTGAACAGCCTGCCACACTCCTCACACTTGTAGGGTTTCTCACCTGTGTGAGACCGCATGTGTGTCTTCAGATTACCCAGCTGATTAAACTGCCTGCTGCACTCCTCACAATTGTAAGGTTTCTCACCTGTGTGAGTCCGCAAGTGAATTTTCAAACTACCCAGGTGACTGAACTGCCTGTTGCACTTCTCACACCTGTAGGGTTTCTCCCCCGTGTGAATCCGCACGTGTCTCTTCAGATGACCCAGCTCTCTAAACTGATAGCTGCACTCCTCACACCTGTATGGTTTCTCCCCTGTGTGAGTCTGCATGTGAATTTTCAAACTACCCAGGTGACTGAACTGCCTGTTGCACTTCTCACACCTGTAGGGTTTCTCCCCCGTGTGAATCCGCACGTGTCTCTTCAGATGACCCAGCTCTCTAAACTGATA
Source organism: Branchiostoma belcheri (assembly GCF_001625305.1). Taxonomy (NCBI): domain Eukaryota; kingdom Metazoa; phylum Chordata; class Leptocardii; order Amphioxiformes; family Branchiostomatidae; genus Branchiostoma; species Branchiostoma belcheri. The sequence goes on from NW_017802936.1 coordinate 622,218, forward strand.
GCTGCACTCCTCACACCTGTATGGTTTCTCCCCTGTGTGAGTCTGCATATGTTTCTTCAGATTACTCAGCTGACTGAACTGCCTGCCACACTCCTCACACTTGTAGGGCCTCTCTCCTGTGTGAGTCCGCATGTGATTCTCCAGAAGACCCAGCCGACTGAACTCCTTGCTACACTCACCACACCTGTATGTTTTTGTGACAGATCTCCCATCCAATGTTCTTTTGATGCCATCAGATCCACCACTATTTGTTGCCATGGTAACAAAAGCTGAATTCACCTCTGTAGTTCTGGAGAATGAAGATGAACAACATTTAATTTCAACACATTTTTTACCTGCTCAGGACATGTATCATGCTGATCATATAATTACTCAATCTGAAAGAAACAAAACCAAGAATTTCTTTGGAATATTGGTGCTTGCTGTGATTATTTTGACGGTGTTTGTTTGAACCTTTACTTATTGATGCAAAACTTAAATTGGCATGCTGTGTCAATTTTTCAAAACAGAAGAGTTATCACTTATGCAAAAATTATTATCATTGCTTGTCCAGAACATAGATACACCATAGATTCTATAGTATCTAGGAAAATCCAAAACCTGCTAAAGTGTCCTAAAATATAATAATTTCTTCACTGGGACAAGAATCAGATTATACCAAATTTTTTGACAAATTTCAGGTCTCTTAACATACGCTGCAAAAATTCTTTTTTTGTTTATTTATTGAAAAATGCAACAAGACATTACACTGACTCTCAAGGCAGCAAAGCTGATATTAGGGAGTCAACATATAACTTAATAAGGACAAAACACATAGGGCACATAATTTTAAAATACAGTGTGAAATACAAGATCAATCATAAAGATTTAGCCTATATCATTCAAATTAATTAGAATAAAGTAAAATAACGCATTTAATAAGAATAAAGTAAAATAACGCAGTGGTCGAAATACTTTTTTTCAGCGCTCTGCAATATTGCAGAAGAGTCAAAATTTTGTTCTGCAATTTGGAAATACTTTCTGCAAATACACAAGCCTCCATACTACAATCTTGCAGGTTTATAAGCATGAACTATTGATTAATATGCAAATTAGTGAAGACAAATGTTTGGAAGTCCAAAAGAAACAAAAGATAGACAAGTCAAGACAAGGTTGATGCAAATTAGTGAAGAAGCTCCTGTTGTTTCAGAATAGGAGCTTCAGTGTTGTCTGTCCTTGGGGCCAAGAGCGCCAAATCCCAAGTGCCAATTTTTCCTTCTGCAAAATTGCAGATTGTATAAATTTTTCTTCTGCAATCTTGAAAATCTATCTGCAGATTGCAGACTGCAGACAGGTATTTCGAACACTGTAACGAGTAAAAAACCACATACATACAAAAGCACCTAAATATAACTTCCCTTGACATGTTATGATATGTTCTTACCTGCAATATAAGTTTACACAGTCAAGTCTTGAACTGCTACACCAGAGTACTGATGTCTGGAAGAACACAGGTGAAGCCTCACTGTTTTCCCTTTCAGCAGGGCAGGCAGCACTACTGGACTATGGAATCCTGTTTCCCTTTCAGCACTACTGGACTATGGAATCCTGTTTTCCCTTTCAGCACTACTGGACTAAGGAATCCTTTCAAAAACGGAAAAGGAAAAAAATATTATCTAAAGTCATGCATTTCCTCCAAATATCCCCTCAGTCGACAAAGATCCTCTTAGATAGTCAGTGAATCACCCCTTACTCTCCATCAATCAATAACGCAACATGTGCGATAGTTAATGAACCTCCCCTTAATCCTGACCTTTCCTCCATGATAGAAACCAGATGTCTGGGCGTAATACCATCACGAGGCACATTTGGGGGTTTACACAATATTTTACCTCGAAAAAAGCTAAATTTCAACCCCAAAATTACCCTTAGTCTACAAAATTAACTGTGGATTCCAAGACCGGCATTTTTGTCAATTGTACTACATGCAAGGACATGTTGTGTTTTATTTCTAATTTTTAAGGAGTCGACATAACCCCTTCTAGACCTTCGCTGAGGTGTCAACAACTTTTTCTCAGACAAATTTGGAAACGATCTACGCCATTTTACTCCTACAAGGGCACAACAAAACCAAATAAAATTTACGTACGTGTGTGTGTGTGTACGTACTGCTCTATATAAACTCTGTTGTTTGTGACAGAAACTTGTTTACAAACAAGAAACCGTTGCTTTTCGAGCAGTATATAACTTCTCACAAGCGGCACACACGTCGCTAGCGGCTAACGTTATATAGCGAGACTCAGAGAGCGTAAAACAAACTTGTACGTGTTATTCTCCCGTCACATAGATAAATGTAGAGTAGACAAGCTCTTGGTACGTACCTGAGATGTATGTAGGATGAAATCCCGACGTTCTGAACCAAAAAAGGCTCGTAGAAAGACGACGAGAAACCCTCGATACTTTCTTCCACACCACGACACGTCTGGTGGACGGAGACACGGAGGTTAGCGGAATGACCTCCGCGGAGATGGGATTCATAATGAGGCAAAGCGGAGGCGGTTTTTTGACACTTTGCTCCGCGGAGTTCGAATTCAAGTGGCAGCTTGCGAAACTTGGTCAACAGATCTCTTTCGACAAGACTGGAGCCAAAGAGGACTGTAAAGCTAGGAAGATTGGGTCTCCATGCTCCATTTCATCAGATTATCAAATTTTGAAACAGCTTTGAATGCTAAGTCCAAGCAAGGACCAAGGGTTGTCAACCTTCCACTCTGTAATCTCCAAGCAGATCTTTTGTAGGGGTAAGACAGTATCAGATTGGCCAGTCTGTAAACAAAAAAAGGTCATATATAAAAAGCAAACGATTTTCCACCATCAACCTCTGCTTGGAGAGTACCACTCTGTACAAGCTTTGCAATATTGGAGCAATTATCACAGCTACCGCTAGGCGGCGCTGGGGCCAACGTCGCCGACAGTTTTTACCCTAAGCTTTCATTCTAATTTCTACCAGTATTTGACTAGACCCTGATTCTTAAGTCACTTATTTAGCGGTTCTGTAGTTATATACATATTCACATTTCAAAGATTATGAATTTATGGATCGTGGTGTTTGAATATTTTGCACATATTCTTCACATCTGCAACGAGACTGGAGTTAGAAACAAACACATATTTGAAATTCAAAAAGAACATTTATTTTTACAAACGATAATGTTGAACAAACCCATGTTCACATAACAAAAGCTCAAAAGGCCACCTACCTTATATACATAATACACGTACTTGAAGAGTAAATATTAGGCTCTATAACATCTACATGTTAGTGCTACAGAATGTAATACAGTAGAATATCAGCAATAAGCCTCTTTCTATGCACTTACAACTACACCCACTAATTCTATCATCTATCGCAACCATTAGATACAGGAGTTCAAATACTGGACTAAATGAACTGATTCCATAAATATCTAGGTTAACAGAATAAACAACACGCTAATATTGGATGGGATGGTAATCCTTCTATAAATACAAAACTCTCTACCTCTGTAACAAAAGAACTTAACAAAAATAAACTTAGGTTAGTTAGCTCTAAATACAGTACATGTATTTCACAATCCCTATATCATCTAAGTTGTTATGATATGCTATGGAAAGCTACAAACCAGATGTACCACATGCAGTCCTATGCATGCAAGGAACAAAATATTCGGGGAAAGACACTAAAGCAAACTTTACACAAAGTTTTAAAGTCACTGTTTGTAGTACATCAAGAAGAGATAGTACCTAGATGTTCCTTTACCAGTTTGCTTCCTCACTCTAACAATATAAAGAGTTAACGGGTTCAACCGTTGGAAAAAAAATGAGCTTAGTCTTGTTCAACACGAAATGTCCTCAATCTGAGTATTCCTTTGATTTTTTCCTGTATGGTTTTTCACATGATCCACCTTCTCTAGGTCTGCACAAGAGTTAAATTATTCCAAAATCTCCCACTTAAGAGTTTGCATGTGTCTCTTGTAAGGGTCCAGGTGACTGAACAGTTTGCTGTACTCCTCACACTGTTGAAGATTCTTCACTGTCAGACTTTGCAAGCTGAATATTTCAAAGGACCAGGCTCAGAGCTCACAACTTTCTGAACTGTGCAGTTTTGTAGTCCTCAGTTACACCTGTTTCTTACAAGTGAGTCCGCATGTGTTTCTTCAGATTACCCAAATCACTGAACTGCCTGCTGCACTCCTCACACCTGTAGGGTTTCTCCCCTGTGTGAGACCGCATGTGTGTCTTCAGACTATTCAACCTATTGAACTGCTTGCTGCACTCCTCACACTTGTAGGGTTTCTCACCTGTGTGAGTTCGCATGTGACACTTTAAAGCACTCCAGTGACGAAACTGCCTGCCACATTCCTCACACATGTAGGGTTTTTCTCCTGTGTGAGTGCGCATGTGGTCCTTCAGACTACACAGCTGACTGAACTGCCTGCTGCACTCCTCACAACTGTAAGGTTTCTCACCTGTGTGAGTCCGCATGTGGGTTGTCAGATTACCCAGCTGACTGAACTGCCTGCTGCACTCCTCACACTTGTAGGGTTTCTCCCCTTTGTGAGTCCGCATGTGTTTCTTCAGATTACTTAGCTGACTGAACTGCCTGCTGCAGTCCTCACACTTGTAGGGTTTTTCACCTGTGTGAGTCTGCATGTGTTTTATCAGATTACTTAGCTGGCTGAACTGCTTGCTGCACTCCTCACACCTATAGGGTTTCTCACCTGTGTGAATCCGCATGTGTGCCTTAAGATTACCAAACTCTCTGAATTGCCTGCTGCACTCCTCACACCTGTAGGGTTTTTCACCTGTATGAGTTCGCATGTGTTTTTTCAGATTACTTAGCTGAGTGTTGAGATGACATAGCTGATTGAACTCCTTACTGCACTTCTCACACCTATAGGGTTTCTCACCAGTGTGAGTTCGCATGTGTTTTTTCAGATTACTTAGCTGACTGAACTGCTTGCTGCACTCCTCACACCTATAGGGTTTCTCACCTGTGTGAGTCTGCATGTGAGTCTTCAGAATACCCAGCTGACTGAACTGCTTGCTGCACTCACCACACCTGTATGTTTTTGTGGCAGATGTCCCATCCGATCTTCCTTTGATGCCATCAGAGCCACCACTATTTGTTGCCATGGTAACAAAAGCCGAACTCACCTCTATAGTTCTAGAGTATGAAGATGAACATCATTTCATTTCAACACAGTTCCTGTCTGCTCAGGACATGTATCCTGCTGACTATATATTTACTCAATCTAAAAGAAACAATTCCTCGGAAATTTAGTGCTTGCTGTGATGACTTTGACGCTGTTGTTTGAACCTTTACTTATTGATGCAAAACTTAAATTGGCGAGTTGGGTCAATTTTTCCAAACAGAAAAGTTATCACTTATGCAAAAATTCACATCATTGCTTGTCCAGAACATAGAAACACCATTGATTCTATAGTATCTAGGAAAGCTGCTAAAGAGTGCTAATATATAATTTCACTGGGACAAGAATCAGATTATTTCGAATTTCATGAGAAATTTCACGTCTCTTAAGATATGCTGCTAAACCAAATACATAGAAATGCAACAAAATATGCAACTTTTTCTTGGAGAAGTTAATAAATGTTCTTACCTGCAAAATATCTTTTACACAGTCAAGTCTTGAACTGCTACACCAGAGTACTGATGTCTGGAAGAACACAGCTGGAGCCTCACTGTTTTCCTTTCAGCTCTACTGGACTATGGGATCCTGTATTTCCTTTTTTCAGCACTACTGGACTATGGAATACTGTTTTCCCTTTTTTTCAGCACTAATGGACTATGGAATCCTGTGGAAAACAAAAAGATGTGATCAGAAGCGTGCATTACCCTCAAATATACCCTCAGTCGACAAAGCTTCCTTCGAAAAAAGCTTCTAAATGGTTAATGTATCACCCCTAACTCCACTCTATCAATAACGCCACATGTACGAGAGTTAATGAACCTCCCCCGACTCCAGACTTTTCCTCCATGATAGAAACCAGATGTCTGGGCGGGAAGACCGTTACGAGGCACATTTGGGGGTTTACAGAATATTCTCAAAAGAGCTTCCAAATTTCAACCCCCAAATTACCACTTGTCTGCAAAATCAATTGTGGTTTATAGGGAGGCGTTTGTGTTATACTTGTACAATAAGCAAGCACTCTTGTTGCCGTGTTTGATTTCCAATATTTAAGGAGACCGCATAACCCCTTCTAGACCTTCGTCGAGGTGTCAACAACTTTTTCTCAGACAAATTTGGAAACGATCTACGCCATTTTCCACCTACATGGACACAGCAAAAAATAAGAAAGTTTGCGTGTGTGTGCTGCTCTATATAGACGCTGTTGTTTCTGACAGAAACTTGTTTACAAACAAGAAATGCTTTTCGAGCAGAACTTCTCACCAGCGGCACACACGTCGCTAGCGTCTAGCTAATGAGAGACTCAGAGAGCGTAAAACAAACTTGTACGTGTTATTCTCTCATCACATCGATAACTGTAGAGTAGACAAGCTCTTGGTACGTACCTGAGTTGTATGTAGGACGAAATCCCGACGATCTGAGCCAAAAAAGGCTCGTAGAAAGACGAAGGCTCGTAGAAAGACGACGAGAAACCCTCGATACTTCCTTCCATACCACGACACGTCTGGTGGAAGGAGTCACGGGGGTTAGCGGAATGAGCTCCGCGGAGATGGGATTCATAATGAGGCAAAGCGGAGACGGTTTCATGTTACACTTTGCTCCGCGGAGTTCGATTTCATGTGGCAGCTTGTGAAACTTGGTCAACAGATTTCTCTCGGAGACAAGACTGGAGCCAAAGAAGACTGTAAAGCTAGGAAGATTAGGTCTACATGCTCCATTTCAGATTATCAAAATTTGAAACAACTTTGAATGACAGGAGCTTGATAAGTCCAAGGGGTGTGAACCTTCCACTCTGCGCATTCCTCAGCTTGCAATATGGAGCAATTATCACAGCTACCGCTAGGCGGCGCTCGGGCCAACGGGGCGAATAATTTTTCTGGGCTTTTATTTTATTTGACTACTAGTACACCTTTTCATTCTATTTGACTATCTATCTATCTATCTATCTATCTATCTATCTATCTATCTATCTATCTATCTATCTATCTATAGAGCTTATTCACCACACGTCATCATGACGTCACGACCCCTCATGTCCCGTGCGACGCCATTTTGGGGTGCATCTCTACAGCGAGTTTCCAAGCGTTGAAATGGCCGACAAACACGATGGTCAGATTTGGGCCCAAAAGTCCCAATCCGCTACTATGGAGATCGAATCCCCCGAACCCGCGAATCTTGTTCGATATGACGTCATTCGAATAGAGCGGGCGTTCGATCTGGGGTTACCCGCGGTCATTTACAGTAAAGCCGCTACAACCGGCTACTTCAAGCCCTTTTTTACTTGGGAACCACGGAACAGGAAAAATCCACCTTTCCACAAATATGAACCGTTTTCAAAACATTACATCTATGCCGTGATTTTATTGTGGATATGTAACATGTAACGAAGCTACTGCCGTCATCGTGGGTGACCTTAAAGGTCAGAATTCTTGTTGACGCTGTTATAAAATCCAGGTCCCCATATCCAAGTGTCATAGCACGCGTGCAAACATGGTATTTTAACCATTCCCAAAAATCGCTCAAATTACCTCATTGAGGGCTTGTTTAAAAGAGGAACGATTTCCGCAGATTTCTGTCTTAGGGATTTTTTAAATATGGCCGCGATTATGAATTATCGGTATTTAAAGTTAAAACACTGCGTTTTAAGCTCTTCTTTTGACTGTAAGTCGAGTTTTAGTCAAAAACTAAAAAAATCCTAAGACAGAAAGTTTAAATTTACTGTAATATTTCTAAAAATCCAAAAATCTAACCTTATTTTTAATTTTCGGGGCCTCTTAAAATCAGTTGTTTGGTTCTCGTGAACCCTTTTTGAAATCCGAAATTGATCTCATTTGGAAGCAAATGTACACAAAGTGGAGCAAAGGCAGTGCAAGAATAACATTTGAGGTAAACAAAATCACTTATTACATTTTATTTTGAGGAGTATTTACTCTCCAATTGCTTTTGTTTATTTTCAAATTTTACCCGTTGCCCCCGGGCCGGCCTGGGACTCCCGCGCGGCCACGTTCGAACACGTTCTGTAACCCGATACCTCCCTAGTAATGCGACTTTTAGCCTAGCAACCGACCGCCGTGAAACGTTAGGTAAACTGTCCTTTGTCCTATTACACGAAGAGTTTACCACCACTCATACCTCTCGTTACTGGAACAAAATAAAATCTGTTGGGATTGACCCGTTTTTGTTGAGTTTTGATCAGTCTGATCGAGACGGCGTCTACTGCCAGCGGAGTCCATTGACGTGACTTCGCTTCGTATTTGGTACTTACGGGGCAGAAGTTTTTACACACAGGATCGGTTCAAACCCTTTAAGAGTCTGGAAGCATTGTACCAGGATGTGTAGAGCCTCAGTGTTGTGGGGCAGTTGCGTGGTGACAAGTACGTTGCAGTCGGGAAACGCAAAAAGTCGCTATTTTGGAACAGCCCCGGACTGTGTCTGGATAATAACAAGCAAAGGCTGCGGGGGCCATCGGCCGCCATCCTCAGTCCGCACTGCCGCGACTGTGGCTGGACAAGGTGAGTGTTGCAAGTTGTCAGCGCCCTGTTCTACATGGACATTTACCACAGAGTAAAGGGACAAGTACACATGTAGACAGCTCCAACAGATTTACCGTGTTCATGGCTCACCCACGTTGCCATCTACATGTACATGTACAGCCCCGTACGCCGCGCCAGGGTAAAACACACCGATTTCTGATCAGCAAGAAAAAGATAAAAGCCGATCTTGAGAACATGAGACGTGGACATGGAGCCAGAACAACCCAAGGACAATGTTACTAACAAGAAGAGTGTTCAAAACGTAGATTGTGGCCCAAAATACGCAACTATCGCCAAGAGTTTGCATAGCGTACCATAGCGATAGGCACCATGTTGCACCCCCTAATGGCGGACAATGCTCGCTGCCGGGGGGGAAGAGTCACGTGACAATCGGTGGTGAATAAGCCCTATATCTGCATATATTCACGTTTCAACAAAGATTATGAATTCATGGATCCTGGTGTTTCAATATTTTTGCACAAATTCTTCACATCTGCAACAAGACCAGTGGTATAAACAAACGCATATCTAAAGTTCAAAACGAAAATGTATTTAAAACAAATGAAAACAACTTAAACCAATGAATATTAACATAGTAGTAACAAACTAACAACAGGCACTCACTTCGCATACAGATCTATGTACTTCAAGAGTGAATATTAGCTTCTATAATAGCTACAAAATGTACTACAGTAGATTTGAATACCAGCAACAACACTAGTCTTTATCTACCTACAATTACATGAACTACAGGTAATTCTATCATCTATGGCAACAATTAGTAAGAAACAAGAAAACATACTAACTAAAAGAATCTATAAATAAATATCTAGCTTAACAGAATAAACCATAACATGCTAATATCTATAAAAACGAAACTCTCTTCCTCTATAACAAAAGAACTTTAAAGAAATAAACTTAGGTTACGAGTTATTTAGCTTGATATTCAATGTTTAACATCCCCATTGTAGCATATCATAGGTTTTCTTTACAGTCTGATTCCTCACTTTCACAATAAAGAGAGTTAACAGGATTGTACAAAAAACTTGCTCTTAGTCACAAAGGTGTCTTGTACAACATGAATGTCCTCAATCCAAGTATTTCTTCTTTTCCTGTATGGTTTCACGTGACCCACCTTCTTTCAGTCATTATTACAGTTTGCATGTGTCGCTTACAATGTATAACCCAGGTGACTGAACAGTCTACTGAACTCCTCACTCTGTTGGAGTTTCTTCCCTGTCAGACTTTGTAAACTGGATATTTCAAAGGACCATAGTCAAAACTCAATCCTCAAAACTGTGAGGTTTTGTACTCCTCAGTTACACCTATAACTATATATAGTATAAGGTTTCTTACAAGTGAATCTGCCTGTGTTTCTTCAGACTACCCAGATGACTGAACCGCATGCTGCACTCCTCACACCTGTAGGGTTTCTCTCCAGTATGAGTCCGCATGTGGCTCTTCAGGGTACCCAGCTGACTGAACTGCCTGCTGCATTCCTCACACCTGTAGGGTTTCTCTCCTGTGTGAGTCTGCATGTGAGAGTTTAAAGTACCCCATTGACTGAACTGCTTGCTGCACTCCGTACACCTGTAGGGTTTCTCCCCCGTGTGAGTCCGCATGTGGTTCTTCAGATTACACAGATAACGGAACTGCCTGCTGCATTCCTCACACCTGTAGGGTTTCTCCCCTGTATGAGTCCGCATGTGGCTCTTCAGTTTACTCAGCTCACTGAACTGTCTGCCACACTCCTCACACCTGTAGGATTTCTCCCCTGTGTGAGTCCGCATGTGTTTCTTCAGATGACACAGTTGAGTGAACTGCCTGCTGCACTCCTCACACTTGTAGGGTTTCTCACCTGTGTGAGTCCGCATGTGTGTCTTCAGACTATGTGGCAGACTGAACTGCCTACCACACTCCTCACACCTGAAGGGTTTCTCACCAGTGTGAGTCAACATGTGTCTTTTCAAATGTTCCAGCTGACTAAAATGCTTGCTGCACTCCTCACACTTGTAGAGCTTCTCACCTGTGTGAGTCTGCATGTGAGAGTTTAAAGTACCCCATTGACTGAACTGCTTCCTGCACTCCGTACACCTGTAGGGTTTCTCCCCAGTGTGAGTCCGCATGTGGTTCTTCAGATTACACAGATAACGGAACTGCCTGCTGCATTCCTCACACCTGTAGGGTTTCTCCCTAGTATGAATCCGCATGTGTTTCTTCAGATTACCCAGCTCACTGAACTGTCTGCTGCACTCCTCACACTTGTGGGGTTTCTCACCTGTGTGAGTACGCATGTGAGCCTCCAGATGACCCAGCCGACTGAACTGCTTGCTGCACTCCTCACATCTGTACATTTTTGTGGCAGATGTCCCATCCGATCCTCTTTTGATGCCATCAGAGCCACAGCTGTTCGTTGCCATGGTAACAAAAGCTGAATTCACCTCTGTAGTCCTGCAGCAAGAGGAGGAACAACATTTAATTGTGAGTATTTTGGCGAAAGACAAAATCACCTAATTAGCTGCCGACCTCTGACCTTGCGTGACCCAGAGGTCATCTTTGAGATCAGAGCCGACGGCAGCGACAGCACGGCTCCGTAAAACTGCCGGTAACTGTAACTCTACAACCCTTAAAAGTTTCTGCAACGCTTGGAATTTTCTCCCTACGCCATGGCTCCTAAGTGTGCGAAGAAATGTACAGGCATAGAGAAAGGGCAATGATTACTTGGAAAGTTGTTGGTTGCTGACTGAGATAGTTTTGACAATATAAGTTTGTTTGAACCTTTATCTATTGATGCAAAACTTAAATTGGCCTGTAGAGTCAAAATTTATGGCACTTCTAAAAAAGAAGAGCTATCACTTTTGCAAAAATTGTCATCATTGCTTATCCAGAACTTTTGCCCAAATACAACATAAAAATACCAGGCATTCTACTGCAGTTGTTAGGAAATCTGCCGTAGTGCTAAAAACATAATCATTTTATCAGTGGGACAAGATTATACCAAATTTTATGCACACCAAGTTCCTTTGAGGCGTTCGGTTAGCGCACGCGCACTACTTGCGATGACGCAATGAGCGTTCGAAGCGCCAGGATGTGACCTTTGACCCATTTTGAATAGCGCGTGCAGGCGTGTAAAATTCTGCACGAAGGAGTAAATAATGAGACTTTTCCATGCCCGGGCGGTAATGCCGAGTCGGAGAGTGGATTATATCCCCATACTCATGAAATGGTAAGTACACTTTACTATTTTTTGGTCCATTTTAGCCGTTCTACAGGCGTAATAAGAGCGGATGCGTAGATCGTAGCGGGTGGGAGGGGGGTGAAAAATTATCTTCGTGCGTGTTTAGGTCTTGTTTTGTATGGCATGAGCCTGTCAAAATACTCGGTCAATCTTGCGCAAATAAATGCAAATACAAATTTACTTAGGGTGTGACGAAGAAAGATTTTTTTATTTCATTGTTGGCTATTTTATCTGCTGAAATTGTACTAAAACGTAGTTCCTAGCTCCTCGATACGAAATCCTACCATATGCATACTTGAAGTTAAAGTTGAGGAACAAGTCTGCAGATACAGTATGTACTGTTCTTATCTTATATAATTATTGAGCCAAGGTCCCGCGAGGGACATCATACTCAGGGACGTTATTCTTCACATAGAAACAGCTAAGGTACATCAAGTCATGTGTGAAATTTTAGAATTTTTACCATACAAATTAACATGTATGATTATATGATTGATAATTTTACAACACATACATTTGTGCCAAAAATTTGGGCGAATGGAATATATTACATGTATTTGCGCAAAATTACAATATATTGTAGGTAAAGTACAGCTTTAATTCTGTTACGAAATTATAGGAGAGGCTAAGCAACTTGCCTTGACAAAAGTTTTTGGCTGGCTGCAAAAATCAACTAAATTACATTTATACTATTATAGGTGTGATGTTGTGTTGGAATCCCGGGTTCTTTGGGATGTTGCCTAGAGAGACTTTTACGAAGAAGTAACAGACGCAGGACACAAATTAAAGCTTTGCCGTACAACATCGCCGGGGACTGAGACTCTCAATCGTCGACTCTCGCCTCTCACCAACTGTCGACAACTGTCTGTCCTTTCCACAGTCCCACGGCTTGCTT
>NW_017802937.1:0-2604 GCF_001625305.1 Branchiostoma belcheri
TAGGACCCTCCTAAACATCACCTTAATATGAATTCATACCAATAAATATGTGCTCAACTTAGATTAACAGCAAACAAGTTCTATTCAACACCCTGTGTCAATATGAAGACTCACACATTATTAAGAATATGGTACTTTTTTCCATTTAGATTATTTCTAGCTTTGTTTACAATATGTTTTCCTCTAGTATACTAGTATATTTGTCCTGAAAATTAAGACTGTTGTGAGTTATACAGGAAACAATTTTGTGTCTGGAAAATACATGGTGTGTACAACCAGAGCTTGACTGGAAGCACACAATGTTGCCAAGTATTCAGTATTCAGCAATCTAAAAACAACAATCCTCCATGCATCCAGAAACATTACTGGTTATGTAGGTGCCTGTTTTTGATAATTGATACATGTTTACTTTGAATAATTGATACATGTTTATTTTCAAACTCCAATTCCAAACTTTTGCCAGCAACTCAGAAATACATATCATTACCAGTCAAAATACATTTTTGAAAAGTCATGCCAAATCAATTTTACATGACGTGACAGCCAATATATTTCTCCTTACAAGTTACATTACTTGCCATGCTGCAAAGTTTGAAAACCTCAACTCCTACCATACCTCATTGGTAGGTACAGAAACACATAGAATTTTGATGCTTTTTTGCTTCAAGAGGTTGGCTCTGAACATTAGCTCATTGTATATACAAAGTTTCTATCATACGATTAACATGTACATGGCTTTAGCTTTCGTGAAATAGTGTAACCTCAGTATCTAGAGAATGGAACAGGTTTGTATACCATGTTAACTTTACTATGCCCAAAAGTTGGCCACCTTGGTAACCACATGTGGATGTAAAATACTATCATTGAAGTACTCTCTTGCTTTTGCATGCGAGACCCAAAAATTTGACCACACTTTCACATTGTTTTCAGACAACACAATAAAAGCAGCAAAATTAAGAGTTGTCCTTTTTGCATGACAACTGACAATGTACCAATTTTTTCCCGAGGCTAGTCAAATTGTGACATTTTGCTGGAATAAATGGTATTTGATTGTCCAATGTGGACAAATTGGTTGGCCTAAATGCTGGCCCTTTCTTAGAAAAAAAAAATGCCTATCCAAATGTCTGTTGAGTGTGTGTACTTCATTGGTGTGGAGCTTATAATACAGACTTTGTAATGAAGATGCCATGGAGCTAGCTCAGATTCCTGGGTAAATCTAGGCTGCTATATGCTAGTCAGACAGTTGCTAGGCAGTAGCAGTACACACTCACACTATACAGCAAAGCATCCTACCTAGCCGACTAGCACTGTGTCTTCTGACAAACCATCAGGACAAGAGTGGGGGGACTTTTCTTTTCCTACCGACTACATTCTCACTTACAAATTTAGAAAAACTTTAAAAATAGATAAAAATTTCTTTTCTGACAGATGCGGCCAAGGAAATGCCACAATAAATACATCATCACCCCTCCCACCCGATGACTTGTCATTCGTCTGTATAACAGTTACTTCAGCCGAAGAATTCTCCAAGCTATGCCCAAAGCTCTACCGACACAAACATGTCCTATTCCTCTGTGCACAAATATAAAGCACACTAGTAAGTCACACCGTATTTCTAAACCGTTTAGTGATGACGCACATCTACACTTCTGCTGCAACATACTTTGTTTGCATTTTTCTCATAAATTTAGGAATTTACAATTCACAGGCAACAAGAGGTCCAAATTGGCTATAAATATTTTCTAACTGTTTGAGTCGATACATTTTGCACCATTTTGTTTTACTTTATTTTTTTGTTGCTTTTTTTTGGTTAAGGGGTCTATAGGGGTTTTCTGGAGGGACTCAGTCCAGTATTAATGACTGGTTTCTTCCATGCCAGAAACCTTTTCAAACCCAATTTACACAAGGTTGTTAACATCTCTTTGCTCCTGGGTCCATGATTCTGTGAGACATATCTTACATGCATCCAAGAAACTATGATGTATCCAGGAGCAAAGATTCTGCCAAAGTATTTTTCTTTTAATCACAAACATTGACGCAAACTTGTGTAACCTGCACACAAAGTCTGTTGCTTGAATTTCTTTTTTCCTCACTCATTTATTGAGTGAAACACCCTGTTCCAGAGCTTGAAACTAGCTGCATTTACTTGGCATCTCAGGTTTTCTTGTAGCCCACAATGTTTCATGTGCTGGAGAAGCAGAATTTTTGTCAACTTGCAGAGACTTGCACAGTGGAATTCTCTTCCTATCCAGAAAACTGTATCAGGCTGTGCACAAGAACAATTCTCCAGATTTGACTGGGATTTCAATCTTCTCGTTGTTAAAAAAAAAAATGGCTGCAAAATTTTGCTAGCACCCTGACTAAGAGCACCGAAACCCATGTCACCGGCAGGCCTAGTTTCAAACCCTGGACAGTTTTCTTACAGTTATATTTCACAGTAGCCAAAGATTACTTCGTTATCATCACACTTGCCAGCGAGCATCTCTGAAGGAAGGATTCTGTTAGCCTAGAACTTGAAACCTTCTGCCGGTATGTTGGTGTTACCGTCAAACTGGAAGCCCTCAGTGGAGGCCTGGGGAGCCAGGTTAGGATCGTTCTTCAATC
>NW_017802937.1:2624-2863 GCF_001625305.1 Branchiostoma belcheri
ACCTTTTCAAACCCAATTTACACAAGGTTGTTAACATCTCTTTGCTCCTGGGTCCATGATTCTGTGAGACATATCTTACATGCATCCAAGAAACTATGAGGTATCCAGGAACAAAGATTTCTGCCAAAGTATTTTTCTTTTCATCACAAACATTGACGCAAACTTGTGTAACCTGCACACAAAGTCTGTTGCTTGAATTTCTTTTTTTCCTCACTCGTTTATTGAGTGAAACACCCTGT
>NW_017802937.1:2940-3051 GCF_001625305.1 Branchiostoma belcheri
ACTTGCACAGTCGGAATTCTCTTCCTATCCAGAAAACTGTATCAGGCTGTGCACAAGAACAATTCTCCAGATTTGACTGGGATTTCAATCTTCTCGTTGTTAAAAAAAAAA
>NW_017802938.1:0-3049 GCF_001625305.1 Branchiostoma belcheri
CGAAGGGAGTACTCTTCACCATCTTGACACCTGCAATACAAATTTGAAGTTACCTGTTAGTAGGCAAGGGAAACGTGTGCCTATACCAAAGAGGGGAGTCTGGGGAGATCTCAGATTCATGTTTGAGTGATGATGTGAAATGCTTTTAAGTCATATGTACAACAAGAGTTGTCAACTTACTTCCACTTTGAATGTTGCAAATCCCTGATGTCAGAGGAAAACCTGCTAGTAGCAAGGTTTAGATTCTCCCTGCTGTCTTTGGCGTTGAAAACACAAAACACATTTGTGTTATCCTTGGAGTTGGGATTGGGCTTGTTGAGGACCTGGAAGGCCATTTTGAATGACCCTCCCCCATGGTCCCCTCCAAGCTTGACCCAGATCTCCTCCTTGGGAATTGTTGTATCATGCCAGGTTAGGCTGCTGTAAAGAGGAAATATGTATCATAAGATTTCATTGTCAAATGTTTGAATAATTCAACCATGGACATAAATACACAATTTGAAGATTGCAATGCCTCACCTTGCATTCCTGCTTCTTTCCAGGTTGTCTAGTATGGTGTCCTTCAGGGAAGAGACATAGGCGCAGGGCAGAAGCTCCACAGTGCCGTCATCTTTCGCCTTCACAGAAAAAGGTAACTTCTCTGCGTTTATTGTGATGTTGGAGAGGAGCTCAGCAGCCACAGCCCTGGATTTTTTCTCACTCTCCACACTCACTCCATATTGTTTTAGCCATCTGTAGCAAAACAACATAACATACTTAAACCAAGTTATATATATGAATGGCCTTCAGAATGGTTGCACAGAAAATCTTTGTGCTCAGACATAGATTTGTGTTGTTTATGTACCTTCTCAGTTTCCTGCACTGATTCCAGTTCATTCCAATTCCCACTTTAGCGGCGAGGAGGTGGCCTGTGGGAACCCTGACCTGGTCCAGCTTCAGCTCCTGCAGCATTTTCTGTAGTTCATCACGAGGAAGGAGGCGCAGCTCCTCCTTCATCAGTGCTGCAGAGTCCCCACCGCTGAGCTGGTCCCTTACCCCCTGCATCAGTTTTGCCCGTTTCCTGCTAGTGGATGGTGTTGACTCACTAGCAGTTTTCCGGGGCTTTGGAATGTGTACAAGATGCAGGGGCTAGACATTTGAAAAGAAATATATATATATGTTATATGTATATATATTATTTTGTGTATAAGTAAACTGCAATGAGATTGAAGCTCTCAGTCACACTGACCAACACATATTTCAATATTCAAATCATGTGAAAGTACAATGTGTATATGATCTAATACATTGGTAAAGATGTAGAAAAGAATTTGTTTCATACCTGTCCTCCAGTTTTGACTTGGACACTTCGTTTGTCATTACTCGCCTCCACTTTTCGGCGGTAAAATGCCGTAAAAATGTCTTCCTGCTCTGCTGTTAATGGACCTTCTTCATTAATGTCGATGGTAACTTTGCCGTAACCTGTGCCGGAGGGTGGGGCAGCTCCTGGCACGGTTTGGCTTGAAGAAGGTGAAGATGATGTGGAATGACTAGATGCAGATGATGTACATGTTAGGGGTGGGTACCTGTTCGGCTCATTCAGGTCCAGGTCCAGGTCCAGGTCCAGAGGATCAGGTCCAGGTCCGGACCTGTACCTGTACCTGATTCTGTACAGAGTACTTAGCATACGATATATGGTGTAGTTACTGTAGTAGTATCAGTACAAAACAAGTTTGATTGTCTGTAAAGTCTAGTATTTGAATACTGTATTCAATGCTAAATTGTAATGCATAAGTATCAACTTACTATTAGTCTATTAAGTAACCACTACAAAGATTTAGACAAGCGAGATGTAAACAGAACTGAACTCTTTATTATACAAAATACTCCTTAGAGACCTGATATGTTGTAAGTTGTTACAAAGAGAACAAATTGGTACAAGAGTCGTGAGTCGAGTCCACACATCATCTGGGGAAAGGGCTGCCAGACTACACACTTCATAGTTCATACTTTTTCACAGTCAGGTAGGAGATATAAACAGAACTGAACTCTTTATTATACAATGTACTACTTAAAGACCTGATATCTTGTTAGTAACTTGTTACAAAGAAAACAAGTTGGCACAAGAGCCAAGAGTCAACACATCATCTGGGGAAAGGACTTCCAGACTACACACTTCATACTTTTTCACAGTCAGTCAGTCAGGTAGGAGATATAAACAGAACTGAACTCTTTATTATACAATGTACTACTTAAAGACCTGATATCTTGTTAGTTAGAACACAATCCAAATCTAAAGGGGAAAATCCAATTTATTCCCCCTTTTTCGTCTTGAATTTTGAAATCTTAAGACAACAAAATTTTGAAGGTGAAGCTTTTCAAACTGTAATAACAAAAATTAAAGACATTACGAAGTTCAGAAAGACCATCATAGTGGCTTAGATTTCTGGGGTTAGCGAGGGAACTTCCCTCGTGTGGCCAGGTACAAGTTATATTTTCTGTTTTAGCCAGCCACAATAGGAGGGAAATTCCCTCCTATAACCGGTCACAACGGAATGTTTCTGTCTTAGCCGACCAAGAGGGAACTTCCCTCGGCCAGGCCGAGACGAACGGTGTTCATGCACGAAGTCCGTCACTAGCGGCGTCCCTTGCCAAGTCACACACGAGGGAAGTTCCCTCGCATGGTGTTCATCCACGAAGTCCGGAGTCCGTCACTAGCGGCGTCCCTTGCCAAGTCACACACGAGGGAAGTTCCGGCCGACACGAACGGGCTTCTTACGTGATGTCCGACACGAGGGAAGATCCCGCTACCAGGCCGACACGAACGGTGTTCTTGCGTTAAGTCCGCCACTAGCGGTGTTCCTTGCCAAGTCACACACGAGGGAAGTTCCCTCGACGTCGACCAGGCCGACACCAGCGGTGTTCCAGCGCGAAGTCTGTGCAGGCCGACTAAGGCCGACACGCGCGTACTGTCAAGTCCGCCTAGAGGGAACTTCCCTCGCCGAGTCCACCAGGAAGGGAACTTTGTCGCGATGTCAAACATGCCGACACAAGTGGTGTATGTGACGAT
>NW_017802939.1:0-3048 GCF_001625305.1 Branchiostoma belcheri
ATCAAGTACNGTAAAATCAATTTAAAAAAGTATATTATTATACATCTATATACAAAGTTCAAAATGTTATCAATGTCGTTAACAATACTGCATATATGTGGTTGGAGATCAATACAAATTACAAAAAACAGCGTTATTAGAGTCCTTACAGGAAAGGCTGCTCTTGAACAGATCATGACAGTTCAATTTTACAGTCCATTGAGGAGTTTAGCCAACATTGGCTTCGCACTCGTAGTGTATCTTTTAGTGCCTCTGGCCTGGGAGTACTGAAGCGAGTTCCTCAGCTGCCGACCGTGCAGATCTCCCCGCGTCGGAGGAAGCCAGCCACAGAAGCGGGGCGACTGTCTAACCTTTTTCGCAAAGTTCAGGCAAAGGTTGTATCTGCGGTCGGAAAGAGATTCAAGTTCCAAAGTTCTCAAGGCTTCAGGGTATGAAGTGTACTGACGACCCAACACAATCCTGCAAGCGCGTTTCTGGACTCGTTCTAGTCTGACTGTCTGTCTGTTGGTGAGTGCGGCGTTCCAAACTGGGGCTGCATACTCAAGCAGCGGTCTGACATAGCCGCAGTATAACGGTGGTGAGGTCGACTGTTGGGAGACCGGCCCGTCTCAGTCTGCACAGTAGGAAGAGGCGCCTGCATCCTTTTGTCACCATGCTGTCCACCTGTGCGTCCCACCCGAGGTCCGACTGGATCTGGAGACCCAGTAGTCGTGCCTGTGTTACTACTGTAAGGACTTGACCGCCCAGTGTGAGTGCTGGAACAGGAGGCGGACGCTGCATGAAGGAGATATGTAACACTTTGCACTTTCTGGGGTTCAGCAGCATGTGGTTCCTGACCGACCAGTCGTCTAAACTGTCTAAGTCGTTCTGCAGGGTTGAAGGAGAGTACGCCAGTCTGGTTTCCCCATGTTGAGATCATCAACGTATTTCCAGTATTCGCTGTTTGTTGTCCCAGCGTTGTTGATCATGACCAAGAAGAGCAAAGGGCCAAGCAACGTTCCCTGGGCCACCCCGCAGGTAAGAGACTCCCAGTTAGACAGAGCGTGTTGGTAACGAACACGCTGTCTCCGGCTTGAGATGAAACTACAGACCCAGGGCAGGAGAGAGGACCGCGCTCCCATTTGTATGAGTTTCATTATGGCTGTCGTGTGGCACACCCTGTCGAAGGCCTTGCTAAAATCTGTCAGTACCAGGCTACTGACAGATTGCTTCCTTTCTGAGCTCTTATAGAAAAAGTCCAGGATCTCTATAAGGCAGTGGGTTGTGGAGATGCCTCTGAGATTTCCAAACTGTCTTGTGTCCACCATTGGTAAGATGTCCCGCAGTAGCCACGAGAGGACAAAGCCCTCCACCACTTTAGCGAACTGGGACGTCAGTGACACCGGCCTAATCTTGTCTAAGTCAGCTGGTTGTTCTTTCGGGACGGGGATGACGATCGCGTCCCGCCACTCCGGTGGCACTCTGCCCTGTTGTAGTGATGCATTTGTAATGTCTGTGAGTGGAGTGGCTAGTTCACAGGCAAACTCTCTGATGAGTGTGGGCGGGATGGCATCAGGGCCTGGGGCCTTGTTCACTTTAACCCTTTTGAGGCGCTGGTACATCTGCCATGGATCAACCTGTGGCGGTGGAGTGGCCGGTAAGAAAGCTGGCAGCATGTCCATGTCGAGTGGAGGTAGAGCCTTACAAATGGTAGCTAGATGGGTGTTGATGGCTCCAGCGCAGGTGCTCGTGTCTGACGGGTCCACCCCTGGCACGTGGATTGTGGAGGTAGGCTTGGAAAGGTTCGCTAGCCGCCGTACCTGCTTGTGCCACTCAGACGGGTCAGATCTCTTCAGTCTAGCCACCTGGTCACTGTAGAACTCTTTCTTGACTCTTTTACATTCGCGGTCGACCTTGTTCCCCAGGAAACGGTAAAGTACCATGTGGCCTTTACTGTGTGCCTGCTGTCTTCTGTGGATGAGGTCTTTCAGTAAGGCCGTTATCCAGGGTTTATCCCTGTGGTGTAGAGAGCACTTCCTTAGCGGGAAGTAGTTTTCTATGGCAGAGTTCAGGGTGCGGTAGAATGCAGCAGTTTTTTCTTCCACAGTGTCACTTTGCAGTACTTCGTCCCAAGTGTGCGATGTTATCCATTGGCCAAAGGCCCGTATTCTGGAGTCTGGTAGGGGACGGACGACGACATGCTTAGTCTGGTTTGGTCTCTGTGTCCGGACTCTTGACTGCCACCAGGCAGCTTTGTGGTCACTAGTTCCTAATGGGTTCATGACCTCTGGGGTAAGGTAAAAGGACTTGAGGTTGGTGACAATGACGTCCAGCGTGGCATCCCCACGCGTAGGGGCAGGAACCACCTGTTCTAGTCGGTGTGACAAGACAAGGGGCTTGTAGTCCAGACGGTTGTAGTCGCCAGCCAGTATCAGTCCTACGTCTGGGTTGAACGTTTTCAGAAGGTCGGCTGTGTTGACAAGATGGTCGATGAGGAGTTCTTGGTGTTTCGAGTTGGGCGGGCTATAGGTAGCGCACAGTGCAATAGATGGCACCTCCCGTGGGAGTCGCTTGGGACGGACCCAAACCCACACGCACTCAAGTTCTGGGGGTACCTGAACGTGAGAGATTGGCCTCGCCTGGATGTTCTCGTGAGTGTAGATAGCAACACCTCCCCCTCGTCGGTCCGTTCTGCTTGTAGCAAACAGGGTGTAGTTATCAACATTCAGGAATTCGCTGGGCATTGCTGTGGAAAACCAGGTCTCCGTCACAATGGCGATGTCAACCTTGTACTGTTGCAATGTGAGTTCAAACTCATCTAGTTTGTTCAGCAAAGAGCGGGCATTGCACATGTATACAGAAGGGAGACATGGACTGTTCTTTCGCTTCAGTTGCTGTAGAGATACGCTAACCAGGTTGCTTGCATTCCTGCATGTCTGTTGCGGGTTACGTGACTGCTGGTAGAATTTGCATATGAAGGAACCAGAGGGGGGACGATGGCCAACTATGGCTGGTATCTTACGTACCCTACCTCTTCCAGCTTTCCTTCCTCGAGGTTTGCTTCTCATT
>NW_017802940.1:0-3046 GCF_001625305.1 Branchiostoma belcheri
TAGTAACGTACTTCTTCTTTCGTACTACTTAGCTCTATAATGTAAAAAAGCTTCTCACTCCGTCTGAAGTACTACTTTCTTACTCTGTTAGCAGGGTATTGGGTTTGGGATTATGTTTGGCATTTTGGGGTTTTTTCATGGGGCTTTCTTTTTTATGTTTGTACTGATATCCGTTTTTTAAGTCAACCGAAGAAATTAATGCGATGAATACAGGTTGAATATTCGCTAACTGAATTAACTACAGTAACAAGCTAGAAGTAGAGCACATAACATACGTGTGGCGTTTTCTTCCTTCCTAACGGATAAAAGGTTACCTTTCAGCTTAACCCTCAACAGAACACCTTCCCGGACTGATTAATCTGTACACCTGGGGTCCGCGCGGACCCCAGAACAGTTTTTTGCTAAATTTTATAAATTATCAACATGCTACCAGCTCAATTGTTTTGCAAACTGATGTGGGAACCTCTGTGTCCACATTACATACAAAAATCATACATTTTGAACTTTTTCTATTTTTTGGTGAAGGAAAGAAGACAAGAAGAAATACCCGATTTTTAAACCCATTTCAGACTTAAGGGGCTTTTGAGGCCCAACTTTGATCTCAGATAGCGGCTAAACGGCTTGCGCTAGAAGTATCAAATTTGGAGACCTTTCTTAAAATGTCTCTGGAAAAAAGTTCATATAAGTTTTATACTAGTAAGTTGATGTTTTTTTGTGTTGCCATTGCAACGGGTTTCTAGCAGGCAATTTTTTTAAAAATAGAAGTAATTTTGGTTTAAACATAAAAATTTTCGGAGTTTTATATTAAATTACACTTCTTTTCAGACATTAATAACATCTTACATAATTAAACATAAGTTTAAATCATTTAATATGCATAGAATATGCTAATTTGATGACGTCATTGGTCAAAATCCAATATGGCGGACTATATTATTAGCTCTGACGTCATATGACGTCATAATTACACCAAAGTTATTATTTCACTCCATACTTCAGTATGGAGTGAAATACTGCTTTTTCTGATGTTTCTTCTCCTTCTCCTTCTCCTTCTTCTTCTCCTGCCACTTCTTTAAATTGATTCAACTCCTTCATTTTTGGGCGAAATTACCTGAAATTTCGTATAGAGGTAGAGTGGGTAAATACCCTTAGGCGTTTTTTAAATTTTTTTGATACAAGCTTTTACAATCGTTTTATTTGCTTTTTAGTGGTCCCCATAGGAAAGTACTGTGAGGACGTACGCGCGTGACGTAATAAGAAAGGAATTCAGAGGCATGCCCAAATATGGGCATAAAAGCATCAACCTGACGCAGACCAATCATAGAACGCTTTTCGAATCTCCCGCGAATTTCTTCCGCTGACGCTGATTGGTCATAGGCCTCACGTGATCATTTTTACGTCGGTTGTCTGCAGACGACTTCTGCTGCCAGCGTCAGGTTCTCGCCAGTGACTGGCAGTATATTGTGCGTCAAATAGCAGGAAATATCATCAGGTAAGAAGTGGATAGTCAGAGTTCCTCCTATAGACCATTGTTTGTGCACGTAGGGATATGTGGGTGCTGTAATACATTGTAATAAGGACATTAATTAGCGCGGGCGCCCGCGGGCCAAAAACAAAAACAAGACACAAGAAGTATAGTGAAGAGGGCCTGCATGGGGGATAGTGATTACGGATTATGCAAAATTTTCGCCGCCAATATTACGAATTACGTTAAAGTCTCAGACCTTATAACTACTTTACGCTTTGCAGCTACTGTTCTGTTACGGATTACGTTGATTTTTGGGAGGTTGTCTACGTATTATGAAGCTGAAAAGGCCTGATTACGCCTTACGAAAAACGGCATGCAGGCCCCGAGAAAAATCCCACCATTCCTCGCGCGAACTGTAACATCCGGTTTGTTTGTCGTTCTAAATGTTGAAGTTGACGGCTGTAGTACCGGGGTAATACCTTATTTGCGGTAAGTGATTACATGAAAATGGCTTAAACTCAACATTGTGGTTGTAAACGTGTGCCTTCGGTTTGTCGGTTTACTGATTATAGAGGATTTTGACCAGTGTTTTTCTTTGTTTTTGGACGATATGAGGGAGGGGGGCGATCTCTCGCTAGGGAAACGGAGAAATGTAGCAGAAATATGGGTTCAACACAACCTTATAGTTGTAAATGTGGGGCTTTCCTTTGCCGGTTCACGGATTATGTAACTTTATTTGAACTTTCTTGACTGAATTTTGAGGTGGTGATAAAAAAATCTCGTAAATCTGATGGTGTGCTTTCTTTGCTCTGTGGTCGTAATAAAAATCTTACAAACTTGTGCATGGCTCCTGAATTTTATTCACGTCATAATTGTATGTATTCCTACATTTTTTATAAGGTAAAAGGATCTCTAGTCAGCAGAATTAACACATACCTGTAATTTCTGGTATTTTAAACGTTTCAGAAATGCCTAGACGTAAGAAGAAAAAATTGACTGAGAGGTTGAGTGCATGGAAGGAAGAAGCAAAAACGGAGAAGCAACCCAGCCAGCAGGATGACAAGCAAGCAGAGGTAGAGTCAGTACAGGAAGTAGAGTCAGGAGTACAGGAGCCAGACTGAAATGCTCATGGAGGTGGAGGTAAGTGGGGAGGAGCCAGTTGATGACCAGGATGTACAGGAAACAGGGGCCTGGGATAGTGAAGGAGGTTTCATTTTTGACCCTTTTACGCGGGAAGATCAATCGAATGTGGCCAGCATGGTAACAGGTATAGCCCAAAATGAAAATGAAATCATTAATGTTAAAGAATACCACAATATGGAGCAGAGGAATGTCCCTTTGAAGACACCTTGTAGTAGCGGTATTGTTTCTATACGAGGAGATTGGGAATTGTTTTTTATAATAGTCAATTAGTTACAATATCTGTGGCACCGAAGAATATCATAAAGTACTAAGGGATCATTTGATAAAGTTTATGTCAACATTGCCTGAGAATGTTTACAGGTCTTGGTTCGATGGAGGACTAACCATGTGTCAGTACCTGAACCGTCGAGATGAGAGAGGGAAACGTCCAGGAGA
>NW_017802941.1:0-1634 GCF_001625305.1 Branchiostoma belcheri
GATATGGCTCGCTTCTTGACATACCGCAGGCTAGAAAGGAAGACGAAATTATGATCAGTTTACATGAACCACATATATAAAAGGACAGAGACCATGGAGAGCTGGTAAAGAAATAAAAATGGCAATTTTATCATGTCCAAACTGAAGCACCCATAACTACTTAGTATAGTGCTTGTATCTAGTAATACTCGGCAGTGCACCAGGAAGTTACAGTTAGTCTTTATCATTTGATAGAAAAATTAGTAATGAACAACAGCTCCATCCCAGAAAGGTAGGTACTGCATTTATATACTGTAGATTATATTATTATGTACCAGTATTCAGCATGCAGCACACACATAAACATAGCATAAAGCTGTCTGCCTGCAACTGGATTTATTTCAAAAGTATTGTTGGAAGGGCAGCTGTTGGAAGGGCAGCTGTTCTAGGTCGCTACTTTCGGCATCTTGATATGTCAAGAACAAAAAGTCTCATGAAAGTATGTGTGGACAATATTTTTGCACAACAAAAGGGGACCGACTTGAGTAACTCGGCAGCGTTTCCCGCCCCCCTCCCCCTTTATCGTCAACGAAAATGCACACGATCGTTCGAAACCAAGCGATAACAAATACATGAATTAAGTCACTAAGTAGTCCTAATCATAGTCGACAAAATCTCACTTTGTCTGTAAATGTTTCAGAAGAATTCGTACCGGAAAACTCTGTGGACGCCAATTTTTAGCCCGGCCGCCATCTTGGCTTAAATTATACAACAACAAAATTTCGCTGTGCATCGTCCTGTATTTTGCCTCATAGCGGCCGAACGGTTAGGGGTTCACAGGGGTTCAGTAAAGGTTTTTGGGAGTTTAAGATACACAGTATAGATTTTTCTTCATGTCGTATAATGAACCCTCTCGGAAAATCCCGAATTAGACCACTGAAAATGGCACAAAATCGAGAAAATCGTAAATTATGTTGCTTTAGGGCACCCACGAACCTTGTATATTTACGGCACAAATATCGGAAAAAGGCGACGTACCTGTGTTCAGCGATAGCCTACCAGCGACGAAGGGATGTCTCCTCGACAGTTTGGCGCAACTCTGAACTTTCAAAATAATCCCATTGTAGAGAAATTTAACGAGATACTGGGGTAGAAAAATCGCTACCTAAATGAAAGTTTTGTAAAACTCAGCGTTCTGATTGGCCGGCGCGGTCACGTGGGAGGGTTCCACCACCGCCTGATAATATATGCGGCGCGTCCACTATAACGCGCGGGTGCTTTTCGTCGATTTTAAAACTGTTATACATGTAACTCCGGGTTGCGTGGGCGGAAAGATGTGAAAATTATACTGTAAGATCAACATTCTTACAATGTAAATAGGAATACCACACACGCCCCAAATAAAATGACACTGAAGTATAAACAAGGCACAGCTGCTACCGGCATGGCCAAAAGTGAATTCCCTAGGGGACGCATTGGCGGAATTTTTAGAATTCCTGGCACATCGATCGCAGTACTATACAATGCTCCGTCCCCTGAGGACGTCGCAAAAAGAGCAATGTCATCCCCGTCATTGTGCGGGTGATGGGTAACCGTCAGCAATCGGCAGCTGAGTCGTTTTGACAAATTACGCTGTATTGTTTGCGGCCTTTTCT
>NW_017802941.1:1767-3040 GCF_001625305.1 Branchiostoma belcheri
TCTACCTTCGGACGACAACCCACAAGGCTCAAAGGTCCACTTTTTGGTCCACTTTTTATCTAAAGGTCCAAAACTTTTCTTTAAAAGACGGACTGATTCGTGTCACCAGCAAGGCTGGAATCCGTCGTAGGAAAACGGTTCACTTTGTCATTGAAAAAGTTAGCTCTGATTTTTTTCTTTGAAACCCTCTAAAAACGCAGGAAATGCCATTTCAGAAGCTTCATTTTTCAAAATTTCCCGGGGGAGCATGCCCCCCGACCCCCCTAGAAACCTCGCGCCTCCGGCGCTCGCCTCGCGCCTACGACGCTCGTTAGTCCCCCCCTTCAAAATCCTGGCTACGGCCATGTTGCCTCCATTCACGGATCGCCCTCCGATCTTCGGGCGATCGACTCGCGGTCAAGTTGGTACCTGCGGTAATACTGAATACCCCGTTTTGTATTCTATACTTTCAATGTATAAGGAAGTGACCGCCGGTTACTACTTTTAATTCAAGTTACGTCACCTCTACATATGATAAATCAAAAGGTTTTCACGCAAACATGCAGTTGCTAGGTGATTGAGTTCTGCATAGTGCGTTCGGAATCTTTCGAATTTAGCGTAGAGCGTAGAGAGGCGTCCGGAATTCAGCGTAATACGTAGCCGGCTCTCAAAATTTAGCGTAGAGCGTTGTCGGGACCCCCCCTTGGGGGCCCCCATTGAAGCCTACAGGTGATGTATGCACATGTACCTGCAAGGGTGAGCAATAGATGGACGGTGTTAGATCTGTTACGGAACACCTTACATTGGACCCCAGTCCAATTTTAATGAAATGCAGTCCCTATATTTAAGCCTTGATTGTAGCTGTAACTAGGCCCAAGGGGTCAGAACCACCCAGTAATTGCAGAAACATCGGGGACCTTTCGCACAGCATGTATCGTGTTGTAAGAAACAGTTCGTCGCTGGGGGCGTGGCGAGGAACTTTAGTTTTGGCTAAAATCCGGGGGGGGGGGTATCGTAGCTTGGTAAACCGTTCACACTACCATTTGTATAAGGCTGGGTTACGCTTATTTACAGGTAAAGCACTGCAAAACGACGAAACAAAAAAAAATGCAGGTTGAGTTGGTCTGTAAGCAAACACGTAGTACTACGTAGCATTGTCTCAGGTTATTTGAGCTGCGTTCTGCAGTTCGCACATAACGTGTGCTACCGCCCCGCCCCCAAGCTTTTTACATCAAGTTGATTTTTCCTATATGTCTTCAATTGGCGTCAACAAGGATGTATAAATGTAAATTAC
>NW_017802942.1:0-3038 GCF_001625305.1 Branchiostoma belcheri
AGTTTATATGAAGTTCAGAATATGAATATGAAGTTTACATCGTCTACTGAAAGTACACACTTTTTTACATATACATGGTACAAAAAACAACAGCTAAATTAGTTAGATCTGGTATCTGGGCCTTCTAACGACTGACCTTTCTAAAGCATTTGGTCGGGTTGATTACACCATCACAGTGCAGTGCCTATTTGGTTGACTTATTTGACCATCCCCAATACATGTGTTCCTTGTTTTATGTCTCACAGACGACTAAATGTGCGCTACAAAGTTTCTGACAAAATACATCCTGAGGTGTAGCACAGGGAATAATCCAGGGGCCCATTATGTTTGTCGCACTAAACAGTGCACCCAGGGAGGTTAAAAACAGGCAGAAATGTGTAGATAATATGAATCTCATCCGGCCGAGTCAGATTCCTCCGCCAACAATGCTCACTAAACCTTCCTAGACCACTTCAGCCCATGGGTCAAAAATACAAAAAACTCAGAAACTGAAAGCACTCCGAATCACTCTGAATTTTATCACTCTCACTCTGAATTTTATCCCACGCTGGTAATGTCTAAAGTTCGGTGGATTTGGTGGGTACACGTACTTACCAAAAGAGAAGCTTGGAAAACCAGTTGGCCGTTTCGTGGGGGTTGCGCCTGCCCCGTCCGCCATCTTGTTTTGGCCGACTTTTGTGAGGTTCCTTCTGTAAGCAAAGAATTTAGGCAGTGAGCATCTAGTTTGTATTTATAAAATATGGCCTTTTTTTTTCAAGAAAAAAAAGTATAACAACTGCATAGTCGTTTTTAATACGTCGTGAACATGTGGCATTTTAGGGTAATTTTTCAGGCAATTATCCAAAGAGATAACTCAGAGCCCCAGAGATTATACGCTCCTCACAATTCAAGGTGGCAGAACACAGTAGTGCAGACAAACCTCTTGCATCCTGGCTAAAGCGACTTATGTGATAGGTAGCCATGAATGAACTGCACTGTGTGGTAAGGAAAGGTATCGGCTTGTACACAGTATGAGTTGGATTGTGAAGATTTCCCTGTTCGTGTATAAATGCGCGGCATTACGCAACCACGTTCCAGGGTGAGTCGGCTGCAGTTCTGTTGACCCCGGTTTTTTATGGTGACCGGAGCTCTGTTTTATTCAGGTGACCGGACGCGACCGGACGCGCCAAAGAATCCTGGGTGCGCCCGTTTACTGTACACGTGTAGGCCGTTTAGAAACTAGGCAACACCTACTAAACTCTTTCGTATTTGTGAACATTTTTTAAAGTGTTGTATAGAATTTCTTAATTAAGCTGGCCATAATTCTAGTTGTTTTACAAACAGCACTGGCGGTCCTGGATTCGTGGCCGGCCCGGTTACGCAGGCGACAAAAAAAAAAAACAGCAGTTAAAGTAGTTCACAATTGCAAGAAGATCGTACTAGCATTCTCCACCAACCTGAGGGTGTAGGGGAACCTTGTCGTCTGGCAGGGGATTCTTGTCGGAACTGAATATATCTACCCCAAAACTCTGCTGCAGACCCGTGCGGATATCTTCCTGGTTGTTCTTCACCATGTCGCACGCTAAATTGTAACGACTTGTTACGGTGTCTGAAGAAATTCTGTAGTGAATTAACCGGTTGGTCGATTATGCAAATTTAAACTTTATTTAAATTTGCTTCTATTGTACAGGTTGGTTGTCTGCACAGGTGTTTACCCCGAGGTGATGGAAAGACCCAATTGTAACTCATTTGGGCGTCAACAAATACAGCATATTTCACTACATCTCCTAGCCATCAAATGGACTATTTTAAACACACATCTATTCAAAGATAAAACTTTATTTTTGATAATCACCCCTCTTTTAAAGATTAAACGCCACACACATCCGGACTGTACTATTCAAGCGACCACTCTAATATTCCATGGTCAAGTTAACAAAAGTGCATTTAGTTAGCCCAAAATTCAACTGAATCTTAGCTAATATAGTGTTACAGTATTTATGTGCAATATCGAAATTAGTGACATTTGTTAAGTCTGTGAATTTGTGAGAAAAAGGTATGTGCATATTTTCTGTATCAGCCTTGTTAGTTGTATACCATTCTGAAATATATATAAAGGTCTTAGACAATTTGTCAGGATAGTTAAGTTAAAGATTGTACAAACAGACAGAAATTGATGAATCTGATGTAACAATTTATTATCTATGTACATATGTATTCGATACTCAATAAAGAACAGAGATGCAAAAAAAAAACAAAAAAAAAAACAACAAAAGTGCATTTACTTCAATCTATACAAATTTCAGTATCCCAATTCATTTATGCACTTCATAAGTTTGTCGTGATACCTTTATCATTTGTATTTCATTATTATTATTACACGAGTATAAATTACCTACCATTCTTTGACCTTTGTTTTTTATTTCGTTACTTCAGTATGCTTTGTTCGTGAATGCCTGCATGGCACATTTATAAAGTATCAGCAGACAGTTTTCTGACAGATGCTCTTTGTTGTCAAATAGAACTTGACAAAGCCAAATGTTGGGCAAATGTCACCCAACACAAATATTTATCAAATTACCAATTCCATTTATCATCCTTTGAAATACATCTACCTTCAAACTTCCTGAAAAGAAATTGACAATGATAACAAAGGTGGAACCGCCAAAAACAAGCTTGGGTCTGTTTAAGTCTACCTAAACAGAAGAATAGTGTCTGAAAATGATAATCTACGGCACAAAACTGCCGTCATAAAACACCAAATTAGTTGCCATAAGTTACACATTGAAACGGGTAAGACAAAGACAAAGTATTACATTATTTGAGTTTTTCTATGCAATTTACATAAATGTTACATTTCCACGCGTAATGCTACGCGTTTTTGGTATAAGTACGCGGTGGTATATTTTTCTCCATGTTTCACCTATGAAATGGACTGTTCCGAACTCAAACCTGTGAAAAGGTAGAACTTAGTTTTGCCTTAGATGAACTCTCATCCTCGCTCGGCCTGGCTTATATATATATATATATATGTATATATATATATATATATATATATA
>NW_017802943.1:0-3038 GCF_001625305.1 Branchiostoma belcheri
AAGGGCGTGTCAAAGGTCATGGATGAACACAACAGGTGAGGCCACTCAGGTAAACATTTAACCATTTCTCTTCTTTTTGTCAATGCTAGGTCTCTCAATCATGCTTTCTATACGATCTAAGGGAAGGGTAGGATAACCTATTAACGGAGAAATGTCGATTACCATTTAAAAAGTATGCATGTCAACCAAAAGACTGTCTGAATGAGCTCTGTGAAAGTGTAAATACTCAAGGACCCTAATAATTATCTCCAATCAGACGTTGGATTGACAGTAATTAAGCTGTCTGAAAATCCAGACAGTCACCCCAAGGCATGATTTCAGAGATAATCCGAAAGAGAGAGTGGAGGTGGTTGAGAGACCATTAATTTTGAGAGGCCAAGACAATTGCATTGGCAGATTGCCTGTCACTGATCACTATTAATATAAGTATCATTAACTGATCTCCAAGGTTTTTCAATGAACTTTCACTTTCAGTGAATGCTATAATCACCAATATTAGCCTGGATGCCAGACCCATGCTTTTGCATGGGGCAAAAGTACCTAAGTAACGGGTTCCTCCCTCAGTACTCGGTGTTCAGTACTGAAGGTGCCCTCCGAACTGAACTTCCAGTTCGGAAGTTCCGTCAGAACTGGGCGTCCAGATGTGAGGCGACTTCAGAACTGGAAAACTCTGAATCAGTTCCGGAAACCGAGAAGTGAACGTTCCTTCCGTACTGGAAAACGAGTTACAAAAGAAATTCCGCACTGGAAACCGAGTACTGGGAACGTATGTTCATTTTCGAAAGTATGGTTACTTCACATTGCTATATCAACGTACGTATATTGTGTTTTTTTTACGTTTGTACCTTGAAGCGTTCAGCCAGAGCGTCGATAGAGAGAAGGGTAAAACACTTCCGGGGCAAAGGAAGCTTCAGTACTGGAATAACGCCGTTCCGAACTGGAATTCTTGCGCTCTTGCCTGTGTGAGTTGTGACTCACTGAACCCCCTACCTGCCAGTAACACGAGACGCCGCAGAGGACACAGTCAGCAGTACCAGCAGCTGTCCTGCCGCACGAACTACCGCTTCTACTCCTTCCTCCCTCGAACGATCAGAGACTGGAACTCCCTGCCTGAAGACATTGTACAGTCTCCATCCCTGGCGACCTTCGTTTCGAAGGTGTCAAACCTTGCCTAAATCACATACTACTAGTATATGGTGACCTTTGACCCGTTAAACATGTCAGTAATTGCCGGAGTGACGGCAGCCGGACATTAACGGAAGAAGAAGAAGAATTCCAGTTTAGAGCTTTCTTCAGAACTGGGCGCCGAGTATCAACGCTATTTTCTCCACGGTTTCCGTACTGGGCGCCCAGTAAGGAACCCGTTACTTTCGTACCTCATGCTTGGTCCAGCATGCGTAATTAATAACTGGGAGAGGGGCAGCAGGGGGGTGTAATAATAACTCTGGGTCTAGCATGCTATGGGTCTGGCATCCAGGCTGGTGATTATAGCATTCACTGAAAAGTGAAAGTTCATTGAAAAACCTTCAAGTTGGAGATCAGTTTATAATAGTGATCACTGACAGTCAATTCGCTGCAAAGTGAAAGTTTCCAGGACCTACACATGCTGGCACCCAGCAGGTTATAACATCATAGTCAGCATGTCCACAGAACATACAGTACTTTTACCTTACCCTTTGCTGGCCGGGACAATCGCTCGTATGCTAGTGCCATTAGAAGCATGACAGTGCTAACTAATAGTAAAAACAAAAGAAGGTTGCAAAACCCAACACGAATTCAGAGACCATAACATGTTCAGGATAAAAGATACTGGAAGTTCTTCTGCAGTACCAAGGTCAGCCACCAGGAGGCTCAAATGTGACCTTGACCTCCATCATCCTATGATCTACCCACATACCAAATATCATCACAATCCATAAAGGCCTTCTTATGTTATGCCGACCACAAGTATGCCGAAACACAGACAGACATGCACACACACACACACACACAGACCAAAAACAATACCTACATTTTCATGTAGGTAATTTAATATTTCATGTATCTCTCTGAAGACGTGCTGAGGAACAGCCCGGAGGAGAGCCATGCCTCCTAAGAAGTGCAATCAGACAAAGGTGATGAGGAACCACCGAGAACATCACAAACCTCCAGAGTCTGCCACCATGAACTCTAATAACGACTCAAAAAGCTCCAATCTCGGCCTCCAAGTCAAGAAGAGGAAAACGACCATCGCGACCCTGGCAGAAGCGGAGGAAGAGAGCATGCTAACGTGGCTGAGAGAACATCCCGAGTTGTACAACAAGAAGGCAAAGGAGTATAAGAATTTGCAGAGGAAGGAGACACTGTGGCAGGAAAAGGCATCGGACATGGGAAGGAGCGTGGAGCATCTCCAGACTTGGTACAGGAGCATGAGGACACGGATGGCCAGGCTGCTGAAAAACAAGTCTGTGGAAGAACTGACCGACAGGGACACTTGGGTGATGGAAAACTTTACTTTCCTCCGGAAGCACATCGAAGCGGTACACAGGGGGAGGGGACCAATGAAAAGAGTGAGTATCTTCATCTTCCTAGCCTGGTTACCAGAACTATTATAGTTCCCGAGTCCTACATCCTCTGATGTAGGACTCGGGAGCTGTAATAGGTCTGGTAGCCAGGCTATCATCTTGCTACTGTTGTAAAATTTGACTTGTTACAGTACAACTTATTATCATATTTCAATGAAAAAAGAGTGAGTAGCTTAATTTTCCTTCAGTTGAAAATTTCTCATGCGACATTTTTTCGTTCCTAGGCCTAATTGCATTGGATGTCTTTAATGAAATGGTACATTTTCAGATTGCTCAGGGACCGGGTCCTCCGGTGAGCCAGGGTACGCTGGACCCGGTCACAAACCACATCCTGCTGATGCAGCAGCAGCTGATGGAGCGGCTGCAGCCGCAGGGCGACCAGGAGAGACTCGGGTTCGCCGAGTGGGTCCGAGCGACGCTGGTCAGCCTGCAGCACGACGTGTGGCGGCGCGCCCAGCGGGACATCATCGACGT
>NW_017802944.1:0-3036 GCF_001625305.1 Branchiostoma belcheri
ACTCTTCCCCCCGGCAGCGAGCATTGTCCGCCATTAGGGGGGTGCAACATGGTGCCTATCGCTATGGTACGCTATGCAAACTCTTGGCGATAGTTGCGCATTTTGGGCCACAATCTACGTTTTGAACACTCTTCTTGTTAGTAACATTGTCCTTGGGGTAGTTCTGGCTCCATGTCCACGTCGTATGTTCTCAAGATCGGCTTTTATCTTTTTTTTGCTGATCAGAAATCGGTGTGTTTTACCCTGGCGTAGGGGCCTGTAGATCGCCCCCTGTAGATGTCAACGTGGATAGCCATGGACACGTTAAATCTGTTGGAGCTACCTGTCCCTTTACTCTGTGGTAAATGTCCATGTAGAACAGGGCCCTGGCAACTTGTAACACTCACCTTGTCCAGCCACAGTCGCGGCAGTGCGGACTGAGGATGGCGGCCGGTGGCCGATGGCCCCTCATTTGTTTGTTATTATCCAGACACAGTCCGGGGCTGTTCCAAAATAGCGACCTTTTGCGTATCCCGACTACAACGTACTTGTCACCACGCAACTGCATGTCCCACAACACTCTCTACACATCCTGATACATTACGCTTCCAGACTCTTAGAGGGTTTGAACCGATGTTGTGTGTAAAAACTTCGGCCCAGTACCAAATACGAAGCTCGCGTCAATGGACTCCGCTGGCGGTAGACGCCGTCTCGTTCAGACTGATCAAAACTCAACAAAAATGGGTCAATCCCAACAGATTTTATTTTGTTCCAGTAACGAGAGGTATGAGTGGTGGTAAACTCTTCGTGTAATAGGACAAAGGACAGTTTACCTAACGTTTGTCGGCCATTTCAACGCTTGGAAACTCGCTGTAGGCGCTGTAGCCCCAAAATGGCGTCGCACGGGACATGAGGGGTCGTGACGTCATGATGACGTGTGGTGAATAAGCTCTATAGAATTTCTCCATCAATTATGCAAATTACATCCAGATTTGCATAATAGCCACATAATTATACGAAGCATCACGTAAGCTACATACCAAAAATCACGAGGATCTGTCCACCGGTTCTTGAGTTATCCTCTTTTGAATATTTTCAAACAGATAGCCCTGCAGTTCCTATGCAAGCCGCTAGAGGGCCCAAGCTCACGCCACTTCTTCCCCAGCAAAAGAGCTACCTACCATCCAAATTTCGTTACTCCAGCATGTGTAGATCATGAGATATCAAAACCGGAAGTTCAGCTGCAGTACCACAACACGTCGCTAGGGGTCCAAAGTCTAATCATTTTCAGTACTCATCAAGACCTACCCACCTACCAAATATCAAGATAATCCACCTAAGCTTTCTCAAGTTATGCTGTTGACAGACGATAGGCTATTAAAAACTCAACTGTTTTGCCAGTGTAATCCTCAAATACACAAAAGGGAGATTTAACCCCCAAGCCATCCGCTACTGCATACCCGCATGTAGATCACAGTATTTAGAGGCCAATAACAGATCAAACCATGAAAAATGTAACACTTTTTTGGCCATATTTTAAAAAATATACATTCTTCTGACCTTCCTACCAGAAAACTGGGCCTTTCTGAGCAAAATTTACCCAGGAAAAAAATTATCTAAAGAAGAAGTACCAAAATAAATCGTTGTATATATATATATATATATATATATATATATATATATATA
The DNA here is from genome assembly GCF_001625305.1 of Branchiostoma belcheri. Classification (NCBI taxonomy): domain Eukaryota; kingdom Metazoa; phylum Chordata; class Leptocardii; order Amphioxiformes; family Branchiostomatidae; genus Branchiostoma; species Branchiostoma belcheri. The sequence continues at coordinate 1,666 of NW_017802944.1, forward strand.
TATATATATATATCGGTGTACACACTGCTAGTTCTGCGCATGACGATTTGCACTTTGAAATCGCCCTCTACGGACGTGACCTGAACTGCAGCCGACTCACCCGAAAAGCCAGTTGCGTAATACGGCGCATTTATACACGAACTGCAAAACCTTCACAATTCTAATCATACAGTCTCAAACCCGATACATTCCTACACCACACAGCGCAATTTACGTCTGGCTGACGCTCTTATCAGGCTTTCTACCCAGCCTTCAAGAATATTCGCCGTACTACTTTCTATACCCGCGTCACAGACCCCCGGGGGTCGCCCATTAATACTGTGTGCTGCTACCTTACAGCATTGCGAGCTCTGTTCTTTGGAAATAGCAAAAAGACCCATTTTACACAATTTTATAGTGGTGTATGCCAAACTATGTCTCAAGTCAATTTGGCATTTGCCTAAGACACATCTATAACAAATTTCAGGTCGTTTGGTTTTAATACAAGGGGATAAAAGCATTTTGTCTGGAAAGAGCAGAAAAGCTTATTTTACACAAATTAAAAGTAGTGTTTACCAAAATGTGAGTATAGCTCTTTAGTCATACGTCAAAGGCACTCCTATACCACATTTTAGGCCATTTTGGTTGTAATATTAGGTCACAGGAGCCAAAAATGTACATGTTTTGTCTGAAAATAGCAGAAAAGACTTGTTTCACACCATTTTTGAAGTGATGTATGCCAAAGCTGCAAATGTCATTCTTTGAGCATATGCTCAAGGCACCCCTGTACCAAATTTACCCCTGTATTTCCGTAGAAAGACATGGTACAGGCTAGGTTAATAGTATGTTGCTTCGTTCACAAAAAGACTCTTTGACCACTATAACTACGATAATCATCTTCAAAAATCCTACACTATACATACACACAACACCCACCAAAACAATATCAGACTATCAAAGGCATGAGCCCTCCGAAGTTTGGTTTTGTCATGGAAACTGCAGTTCAAACTTCTTTCATAATGACTTATACCAACACAGATGAACTTCCTGAAGATAAAACTTAACCTTCTTGGCTAAGTATAAAAAGCTATACAAAATAACCAACAACACAGACGCTCTGCGTAGAATTTTGCTTTCGTGCGTGCAAAAAATTGACGAACTTTTCAAAGAATTACCATGCGTGGCCGTGGAAACCCCCCTACTGCTTCGGTCCCAATCGAAAAAAGGGGCCCTGTCGGGTAGTCCCCGGCCTGTTTTTTGGCCCTTTCGGGAATGAGCCCTACGTGGCCCCGCGGGACACCCCGCGGCTACTGGGCTATTTTGGGGCCCGGCGGGGACCCGAGAAGAATTTAATTCTGACTGAAATTCTACCCGGGCCCCGCTGACAAAAAT
>NW_017802945.1:0-1838 GCF_001625305.1 Branchiostoma belcheri
ATGTTTTATAATAGTTGATGTGATATGATGAGCTCACCTCTTGGGCGGATGCGGCAGAGAAAAGAGCCAAAAGCGCCAACACCGTGAGGGCCATGATGGCGCAGCCTTCTTTTTCTTCTAGTAGTCGGCACCGAGCAAGTCACTGTGATCTTTCCTCTCTCTCCGTTTATTATTTCACTCCATACTATAGTATGGAGTGAAATATTGCTTTTATGGTTTCAACACTTTGTGGTGGGACATAATTGTCAAGTGCCATTTTTGTAAATAAAGCTGCGTCACTATAGTGTATTGTTATGTTATACTAATATTGGTTATTAGTTGAGTTGACCCTAACGGTCGTGACCCTACTAGAGGTCACCTCGTGCGGCGCACTCTTTGTCCGCCATTGTTTGTTGTTTTTGATGTGTTCCATAAAGCCCTCGTCTCCGGATCTCATCTTGCTGTCTCGAGTCGTCGAGTGCGCATCATATAAATGACGCTGTCGAGATTCAAAGTGCTTGTCCTTGTATAATTGCAATATGATTTATTTAGAATCTTCTATTTTTGTTTGGGGAGGGAGATGGAGTGAAATATTCTACATTTGCTTCGAAGCAAATTTTGGCTTTTCTAGTTCAAGTTGCACTTGTTATCAAATCGACGGAGAGATTGGCCGTGTGTGCCCGCCTCGGACCATAGGTTTCCCGCGCCGCACGTGAACATACCACCGAAGCGCTATGTAGCCAGGAGAGGTGTTTGTCAAAGATCACGGATGTTATTTCAACTCAGCGCACCGACTCGGGTATCAGCAACTTTGCTGGGAGAAGAGAGCAAAGTCCCCACGGACCTGGTGTTACAGTAGTTACAGAGATATGGCGTGTTTCAAGGGCAGACGGTACAATTACCTTTACTCATTGCCCATTACACTAAAACAAGTCCCAATGAAAGTAGTTTCTCACCGGCCCTTCAATCTCAAAAAGTTTTCTACACCAGAGAGCCACAAGGGTCTGCTTTCCAAATATAGAAAGGAAACTAGGGGGTTGACCTGCTCAATTTCTTACAACAGCTGGCAACAATGAACAAACCCTACTTTTGACCTAATTTTCTCATGTATCCATACGCCCTGGGCAGGCCAGACCTCATCACTCAGGCCTCTCATTATGCCCACTAAACTGGTGAAATGAACAAATTTGACCAAAGTAGGAAATCTTAGACCCTACCTGTTCCTTCTAGCCAAAAAATCTCCAAGCTGGACCAAAATTTTCAAAAGATTTTCAAAGATATTAACTAGGAACTAAAATCGTTTTGGGGTCTCTACTGCGAAACGCAAATGTGGTGTCTGCCCTTCAACGCTTGAATCTGTTCACCTTTCTTTCCGTTTGTTTGAAAGAACCCCGTACTATCCTAAAAATAAATTCAATTTACATTCTAAGAGGAGATAACATTTACTGTGCGCCACTGGTATATATTATGTTAATGATTAGTGATCACGTGATCACCCGTCCCCATGTTGGGTGACGTCAGTCCGAACATCGACTCCGCCATGTTAGCCATGTTGTGAATAAATGCCTCTCAGAATCAGGCTGCATCCTCGCATCCCGTCCACTCTTTCGTGTCCTTGGCCACTTATTGGCGGTGTACAACTAGGCAATACATCAAAGAGTGTTTAGATCTTAAAACTAGTAGTATAAACCGTACGTTAAATTTAGTATATTGATTTTAAGAATTATCTATCCGATATTCTTGTATGAAGATCATTTGTATTGACTTCTTTATCGGTAGGTATAGTTGCAGAAGACCTTATACATTTGTTGTGTCAATAAAGATTACTACACATGACGCAGCGAATCATTCGGACGAAA
>NW_017802945.1:1858-3032 GCF_001625305.1 Branchiostoma belcheri
AAGGCTCAAAGGTCCACTTTTTGGTCCTTTTTTTATCTAAAGGTCCAAGATTTTTATTTGAAAGATGGACTGATTCGTGTCACCAGCGAGGCTGGAATCGTAGTAAAACGGCTCACTTTGTCATTGAAAAAAAGTATCTCTGATTTTTTTCTTCAAATCCCTAAAACGCAGGAAATGCCATTTCAGAGGGTTCATTTTCAATTTCCCGGGGGAGCATGCCCCCGGGCCCCCCTAGGAACCTCGCGCCTACGGCGCTCATTGGTCCCTCAAGCAGTGGGACGAACCCCCCCCCCATTCAAAATCCTTCCTACGGGCTGAGATCGTCTGGGAAGACTTCAGGGCTGATACATCCGAACCATGGCCATGAAGCGCACGCGAGACGTTGTATCGAACCGTGCAAAACTGCTGGACAGTAAACCAAAAGATTGACGATATCCATTACTTTCATTTAATCACTTGTCTGTGGGAGAAAAACTATCATTTTATATTGTAATGTATTTTATTGTGTACCCTTGTATTTTAATGTATATGGCTTTCCTAAAGCGGAGGAAAAAAGAAAGGAAATGTAATGAATGAATGAACCTACCTTGAATTGCGCCGCCATGCGGATCTGCACAGAAGCTAATTCTTTGAGTGGTGACTCGATGATTAGGTACATGTACTCTACTGCAGAATCCAGCTGTTTTGACAGGGGGCGTAGATGACATGTAGAGTCATTCTAGTAGCCACCTATGTTATTCAGAGAGAGAGAGAGAGAGAGAGAGAGAGCAGTGTTTGTAAATTATGCCCCTGAAGCTGGGAACGGTATTTTAAACATTCATTTCTGAGTTAGAAAATGATGGCATGTATGTTTCCGTGGTTTCAGTTCCTGGTTGATCCGTAATATGAGGTTGAATCGTGCAGCTTTCAATTCAAGAATATTTTTGGCTTGTATGTTTGGGAGTTGAACTTGGGTAAAGGGAGCTACTTGGGTAAAGGGAGCTACTTCAGATGGTACCATCTTGGACGTCAGACAGGATGTGTAGGTGTTCGTCCGTCGTTCTCGACGATGACCAAGACATCATGTCAGGTTCTTGTCATCCTTTAGGATGATATCAAATTGGAACTCACGCCATAGCTATCTGTACTGTTACAAAGCCTATTTATTTCACTCCATACTTCAGTATGGAGTGAA
>NW_017802946.1:0-3028 GCF_001625305.1 Branchiostoma belcheri
ATGTGTATTGGGGCCAGTTTTAGTATATAGAGATTGGCAATACAAAACCAAATGTAAAAAGTCTTTTTTGTGGGAAATGTTGCCTTTTTGGAGCTGGATGTTACAGGTAAGGGTTCTTGAATTTTTATTTTGTTCAGAAAACAGACTTTCAGCCATGTTTGAGATGTCCAGCAAAGAAAAGAAGATATATGTTTACATGCATTGCTGTGCTGTCCATGGGAGGTCAGAGGTCACCCTACATTGTAAACAAGGATTTTAACGATGTTTAGGTGCGTAGGATTTTGAAATTTTGGGCTAAATGGACAGTTTAGATGATGTGCTACCCAGTCAATGTGTGATATGGATGGCCTAAAACTCAGGTAGGTGACTTTTGATGCCGCTTTTCTGTCATGATTTACATGTATTAGATGCCTATTTTCTATTTCTAGGCTGTGCCCAAAAAATCGCCGGCGATCCCGAAAATTCGCGCGATGCTCGACGGAACATCGGGCGTACTACGGCCGTAAATGTCGTTTAGAGCTCGCCAACTAGTCGGCCGATCGATTTACGCGCAATGTGACGGGGGTATTAGGACAGGACGTTAATCCGTGGTCTACTGTTTATCCTCCCATTGGGTCCTGAGACAGAAGTCAACAACTTTACAAATATTTGTTGCCCCAGGGCTGTGAACATCTGTTCTTTGGTCTACATATACATTTGAAGCTAAGTTTCAAGTGCCGCTGCAATACCTTAGAAAGCCACTAGAATGCCCAAAATCGAACTTTATCTTTTCCCCACTACAAGCTACCTACAAAAAAACTGTGAAAAAACATCCACAACATCAAAAGTTATCCCATCTACTCACTGAAAGGTAGCATATGATGCGTTTTCTCATGTATTATATATGTATGTTACAGAAATGTTTAGTTCTCAGCATGTTCCACAACTTTTGTTATTGTTTTATCTCGACTCTACCAGATCAGAGTCTCTTCCATGACATATATTTTTGTGGCAAACACAGGACTAAATTAGATAATTAGATTATATTTAATAAAAAGTATATAGTATATATAATCAGTCGTGAATGTTAATGCCATTTGACATGAGGTCGTGGAACTCTTTACTTTTGCTACAGGTATTCCCCAAATCTGCATGCCACGTATGTGACAATGGGCTTACCTTTTAGACAGCATGTAAAATGGGAGGGAAAATGTTTTATCAATGGGCATGATTTAAGTGCTGTAGCCATTGTTCTATTTTTTACGATTGCCGTTACGATCGATCGTTCAAATATTTAGAGTCTGATTCTGAACCATTCCTCCACTGCTCCTGATATGCAACACAGTCTGTAATGCGTAGGTCACAATTCAAGAAAGGGGCCCGCTCGGCGCGTGTTCGGCGTGTTTTTTGGCACTACCGAACGGGACCTGGACGGAGACCGGCGGGCTTCCCGACGGCTGCCGGCCTATTTTTGGCCCCGCGCGGTCGCCGAATCGATTTTAACTCAGAGTTAAAAACACTTCGGGCCCCGTTCGGCGAAATACGCCGAAGCGACGCCGTAACCTCACTGCCCGGGACCCGTCGGGCGGCCGAACAGGCACCTGCCTAAGATTATGACGTCACATGTGCTGATCAGTGCATCAGATCTGTATCTGTATCTGTATAGCCGGTATAACCGCCTTTCGGCGTAACACACCAGCTTCGCAGGCACGCGGCGCGGCGGCAGCTGGCTATATTACACCGATCGACTTGTTACACCTAACCCTTGAACTTCTAGCTCTAGACATTGTTTAAAGCTATCTATTGACAGTGCCCCTACTGTACTTGGTGACAGTGAGTTCCACTCTGCGATAGTTCTAGGAAAGAATGAATTCTTGAACACCTCAATCCTTGGTTGATAACTCTGGTACTTGAATGCGTGGCTATTTCTTGTTCTCTTCTGGGCTGGTATTAGGTACTTAGTAGTTGGGACATCCACCAGTTTATTAGTCATTTTGTACATCATGCATAGTCTAGACATCTTTCTTCTGTCTTCAAGTGAGGTCCACTGTAGGTTTCTTTTCATTTCCGTGACACTAGCACCTCTTACATAGTTGTTCATACAGAATCTTGCAGCTTGATTCTGTACCCTTTCCAATTTGTCTTTGTCTTTCTTTGTATATGGATCCCATACTGTCGCAGCGTATTCTAGGTTCGGTCTTACAAGTGACGTGTATGCAAGTGATTTTACTCTCATTGGACATGCCCACAGATTACGTTCAATCACTCCCAATGTCTGTTTCGCCTTAGTTGTGATATTATTAACATGTGCACCCCACTTCAGTCCGCTTGTCAGCGTGACGCCCAGATACGGATGGATTTTTGTGGTTGCTAAAGCCTGACCACAAAACTGGTAGCTAGTTGCATGTGGTGTTCGTTTGTTTGTTATGTGCATAATGTAGCATTTTTCGGGATTAAACTGCATGAGCCATTTGCTTTGCCATTCTTCCAGGGTGTTCAGGTCTTTTTGGAGAAGTTGTGAGTCGGTCTGTGTAGAAAGCTCTACATACAATAGACAGTCATCGGCAAATAACCTCACATTTGAGTCAAGCTGATCTGGTAGGTCATTTATATACAAGAGAAAGAGCAATGGCCCCAGGACGGTTCCTTGAGGGACCCCAGACGCTACTTTAACTGGAGCCGACGCCTTCCCTTCAACCACTACTGTTTGCTCCCTGTTGGTCAGGAAAGCCTTTAACCAATTCAGCGTAGGGCCTTGGATTCCATAATACAATGGTCAGGAAAAGGGGGTTATAGGGAGTATATATAAACTCCTGCCTCAGACTACGTCGCACAGTTCACCACGTGTGTGTTACATCGTGTACTTGTGTGTGTTACACCTTGTATTTGTGTGTCAGAATGTCGAAGGGCAAGGGAAAACAGCCGGCACGGCTCTCTTGCCAACTTCATAAAACAGATCATAACAGGAATAGAATGTGTCTGACATTATCTCTTGTTAAATCATATGCCTTCGTAATAAAATGGAATCAGAAGTTACTGCATTTATTTT
>NW_017802947.1:0-63247 GCF_001625305.1 Branchiostoma belcheri
CCTGCTCCCCAGATGAAAGGGCCACGCAAATATTACCTGTACGGTGCCTTACCTGGTTCCCAGATGAAAGGGCCACGCAAATAGCACCTGTACGGTGCCTTCCCTAGTCCCCAGATGAAAGGGCCACGCAAATATTACCTGTACGGTGCCTTACCTGGTTCCCAGATGAAAGGGCCACGCAAATATTACCTGTACGGTGCCTTACCTGCTCCCCAGATGAAAGGGCCACGCAAATATTACCTGTACGGTGCCTTACCTGGTTCCCAGATGAAAGGGCCACGCAAATATTACCTGTACGGTGCCTTACCTGCTCCCCAGATGAAAGGGCCACGCAAATATCACCTGTACGGTGCCTTACCTGGTCCCTACATTATGAAAGGCCCATGGAAAGTATTTCCCGTATACGCGTACGCGTACGGCGTTTTACTGGTAACGTAATATCTAGACCCAACTCCCTCACGTAGTCATTACCTGTAAGGTTTCCAGAGCTAAGAGCCGCACAAATGACTGTTTGTGGCTTATCCACCAAAGTGGAGTGATTATAGTCGTAAAGGTTGACGTTTTTTTGCCCCTAAAAGTTGTGGATAAACGCCGGCAGCCCTCCCCACCGCTAGCTACCCCTCACTGCAGCAGCTGATACCCCGACCAATAGCAGCGTGGAGCTTGCTGAGAAATTGACCAATAGCGGCGTGGCCGTCTTTCGTGGCCGTCCTACCATATTCTAGACCAAGCCATACCTCAATTCCCGGATGGATGGATCGTTCAACTGACCTGCTGAGAGCGAGCTTGCTTCGCAGTTGGCGGCTTCTTCCTCAAATAAGTCACCGTATCCCAGTCAGACTCGGCCATCTTGCTGGTTGGAGATTTATCTGGTGTCACGTAAACCTGGAAGGTGAAATTTTGCACGCCGTTTCAGCGTTTTGTTGACTAAAAGAGTTGTTTTCGAAGATCACTTCCCTCGAGCTGAGGTTCAATGGAAAATGATGTGGTGCAGTCGACTATACCATTCAGATGAAGGGGTACTTAGTTTGTCTTACAATATTTTACAGCTATATTCCAAGGATAGTACTTCATACCCCTATACATCAGTAAATATATATTAGATTATATGTATCTTTAGGTATAAGTCACGACATAAAACTGGGATATTTTCACTACAAGAATTAATACTTTTATGTTCTGTTTATTAAACCCCTATTTTTTCTAGAACCTTCTGGTCTCGGAAAATCTCGCTATCTCTCGCTAGATGGCATGACGTAGCCATCATGGCAGACGATGAATTTTTTTTCGGGAGTTGTAACTTCCAGTTGTGAATAATTCATGAAGTTTACTTCATCTGGGGAAGTAATTTTGATGCCTTACGGACCAAACCATGGGGAGGTCAAGAGTTGAGAAATTCTTGGAGTACTTGAAGGCGGGAGAAGTTCACAAAGTGAAGTCATATCTCAGGAAACATAGCGGTAAAATTCGTTTGAATTCTCTGCGAGTCGAGAAGGAGAGAACGCCGCTACACATCGCCTGTCTTCTCGGAGAAGACGCCTGCATGAGGATCTTACTGAAACACGGAGCTGACACAGACGTGGTGGACACAGATGGAAACACTCCCCTTCATCTGGCACTGCTGGATGTCCTGAAAGGCAACGTACATGGTATGCAAACTTCTTGTGACCTGGGGTTGACCTCCAACACAGCAAGGACCTCCTTGAACACAGCTACTAACCTTATTTTTCTCGTCCTTGGCGATTCAACGTTCTTCTTCGACAACGAACTTTTCTTCAGGGATAATCCTAGCTCACTGTCGTATGTTTCTGACTGGAAGACGTACTACTAGTAGTTCCACATAGGGTGTCATCATCGGGGTTATAAAAGAGCCATGGTTTCACAACACGTTGAAACATGGAAAACAAACTTCCTGATGACTCATGTCCTCAGTTAACCCAAGAAAGCTCCTTGGTTAACCCATCCCATCACCAGATTTGGATCTTACAAGTCACAATGCCATAGTTACATTGAGAGTATACTCAACATTGCTAAAGCCAGTGTCTTTTCCAATTCTCAGATTAATTGTATTTGTTTGTAAAGTGTACAATGTATATCCAAGGAGGTTGAAACTTGATACGGATGTAGAAGCAAGTACGTCCTCCAAGAGCCACTGGCTAAATTGTGTAGTGCTGTCATAATTCCTTAGACCCCACAAAATTAAAATATGTTACTTACTTTTTCCATTCCCAGGCTACTATGACATGGTCATGCCCCTATTGAAGGAATGCCCTGAAAAAGTTCTACACCAGAGAAACAGGAAAGGAGAAACCCCCCAACAGTTACTGGAGGAGAGCAAAGAACTGATGGAACAGAGGGCAGCAGAGGACAAACAGGTACTGTATTTGGACATTAGGCCACAGCAAGTAAATTTGATGGATGACATCTTCTGCAGACTCTAAATCTAATGCAACAGGGCGAAAAAACAAGATATGATACCTATCTTGTGTTTACTGCCAACTATTACAAAATTAATTTCTCACTGAAACAACTTTGAAAAATAAAAGTTTTCAATCATTGTACAAATGATTTTGACTCAGTAGGAACATCACTTATACACAGCCACCATCACATATAAAAGAAATGAAATACATCACTGCATCAAAGTAAAAGACAAAACATTAAATCAGGGCCTTGTCTCCTTTCTTCATATTTATCTGCCATCCACATTCTGGCATGGCAACAGACATCTTTGCCCATTTTTGGCATGTTAAACACTGTGTGAGGGCAACAAAATTTCTTTTTCTTCCCAAAATCGGGCAAAAATTAATGCGCGTGCTAATGTCATCCATAAAATTACTTGCTGTGACTAAATAAATATGGCTGATCTATACTCGTACACATCCCTGCTTTTTTAAAGTTTTTATGTCTGAAGTAGAGTAACTTGAGCATTTTCAGTTTTCATGCTTCACATTAAATTCTTCTGCAGGAAGAGATGAGGAAAGAAGAAAGGGAAAGCAAAGCAGAAGAAGACAGACGATGGAGGGAAAAGCTGTGTGGAGAATGGGAAGATGAATATGAAGCAAACTGGGGAATATTTGAAGGTGAGTGTATATTTCAGTACTGTTTGTGTATAAAACCTTGATTTGGTAGGAATACTTGTTTTGTGGTGTGAAAAGTTTTTAGAGGAATCTTTTCAGAGTCACTATTGTCAATGAAAGACCCTTGCAGTAGAAATGTTTGTGCTGGGTTTATTTTCACGGTTTCATGATTGACTAATGACTATTGTACTGCAGAATTGTTTCAACCTTGAACTTGACACACTGGGAAAACCTCCTTTCCCTTTCTACCTTGATATTAAATCATATTGAAAATAAATGAATTTACAGTAGTCTATGCATTTCTTTTTCTTCAGATGTAGAAGAGAGAGAAGCAGACACGTATGACACCTGGGCTGACAGACTGTCCGAGCAGTTCCACAGGAAACACCGTAAAAGAAGAGCACAACAAGAAACACTGTCAGCAGAAGACAAGAAGAAGCAAAAACAGCAAGAACAAGAAGACTTCCAGAAGAAGCTAGAAAAAGAACACCAAGAATATCTAAAGAGAGCAAGCAGGCGTGACAAAGAAACCCTTCTAGCTAAAAAGCAAGAGTACGAAAAGAAATGTAGTGAAGTTTTTCAACAGGATGCATTACAAACACTTAGTTACAGTGATATACCATGGCCGAATACTAAGGGCAACATCAGGGACATGGTCAAGGTTTTGTTCTGTGATGTTGACAAATCTGACAAGGAGAACTTTAAGAAGTATCTTAAGTCTCAGCAAGTTTTGTGGCATCCAGACAGATTTCTACAAAAATGTGGAGCAAGGTTAAAAGAGGAGGACAAGGATAAGATCTTGGAGAAAGTGACAGAACTATCTCAAGAACTCAACAGACTGGCAGCTGATGGAAATGATAAGTGAGAGATACATAGTAGGGTGTACCTAAGAATGGCCAGTCCAATGATTTTGCGCACAAAGACGATATTTATTTACTGGTATATTGTCAAAAGATTACAAAAGTTCAGTAAGTTGTACAAAGTACATTGAACCACAGCTCACTTAAACTATGTTTGAAATTATAGATATGCAGACTAGTTTGTATGATTTTTTGTGTGTGTGTTTACTTCTGATCATGCCTCTGGTTTGTAGTTCAAAATGTACTTTGTACCAGACTACTATTGCCCTGTGTCTTTTGTGCAATAAAACACGTTTTTACATGTCACTGTGTTCAGTATGTTGTCAGTTTTATTTTTATGATAACATTTGCAATCCCTTTATTTTCAGAGCATATACCAACCAGTATTTTGGGGAGGGGGATTTTTTCACCCTCTTGCAGTAACTATGTTTGTCAACCATAAAATTCATTTGGCATAGGACGTTCTATCAGTATCATTGTTTTGCTAACATTTTACTTCCATTGCCATACCTTCTAGACCAGGCCTATCAAGCTAACACTTACACAGAGCACCAGGTCCGTACGAAAGTATGCGGTGTAACGTTATCAAACAAAACAAAAATTGATCCGTCGTGACCCACATAACGGATACATTAGAGGGCTGTCCTTGTCTAGCATTCTTTTTTTCAGAAGAGTTCATCTGCATTGTGGGGGTCTGCACATATCGTTTTCTTATATGTCATGTTAATCATCAGATTCAATATATATATATATAGTATTTTGTATCTTACATACTTGATACAGTTGTATCAATAATATTAACTTCTTTTATGAACTAGATGTTGCAATAGTACATACTTTTTAGTGTTAATATGTATTTTAAATAACTCCATGGCCCCTTACTATCTAATGAACTCGCCCAATAGTCAACTTTGACCTCCAGCCGGACGTAAACAAACTCCTGCCCGCGAAAGAAAACCGGTCTAAACTGGTGCCGCACTTCGTCAAACCAGCTAGCTTAGGGATAAACCCCAGGGGTCAGCATTTTTGGAGGTAAATATGTCGCTCCCTATACCCGGAATATATGCTTCATATATCCATTTTGCGATGGAAGAGGCAAATATAATTACGACGAACTGTTATAGATTATGCGCAGTTGTAACGGGCCCGTTATGTTTACGATTTAAACCCCCCGATTAATCTACTCTAGCTATTCGAAAAATAAGTAGGGGCACGTCCCAGTGTGCGATGGTTTAAATTCTGTACTTCGGAGTTGGCGATTCACTTCAAATCACCAGTGTAGCAGATTCATTAGCAAGTTCGTGTTGGCTTTGTAAGCCCCAAACATTTGTAACGGGGCTCAATTTTACTCGCTGGCCATGGCGTCCCAAATCAGTGCAAGGTTTATAAATCATGATCATGTAACCTAGGTGCCATCTTTATGCCAAAAACCGGTTATTGGATAAATACCTGTCTGTCCCAAATCTAGTTTTTGGATAAATACCCGTTGTTCTCAGAAGGACAGTATTGGACAGTTTTAAAAATCTATCCAGGGCAAGGACATTATGGTACTAGTAGTAGTATAAGAGCAAACATGATCATGTGGTAATCTGTATTTCTAGTACTAACGTCCTTGGTCCAGGGTAATGGTTTTGTTGACAAACATTTGTATCTGATTTACAGGGCTCGAAATTCATTTTTGGGACCCAACCTAAACAAAATATTTCTTGGGTGCACCATACAACTTACAAGGTAAAATAAGTAGAGTACCAGCAAAAACTAATTTTCTTTCATTTTTAGAAAGGCACACTGTAACTAACGTTATAGCAATGATTTTGTAATATTTTTCTGACACTAAGATGTTGTATATGCTGTATACTATGACTACTATACATTTGACATCTTTACATCACGTAAACCTATGAAAATATTTGGGTGCACCTACAGAAAAAAATGAGGTGCACAGCTCCAAGTCCAAATTTGGGTGCGCTAAGGGGCACATGGACCCAGTGTTTCAAGCCCAGCATTACCTGGATGTCTAACTCTAACCTTCATTGACGTACTTTGCAGTATTTTTGAGTCTGCATACGATGGAAACTATGGAAGAACATAAAAAAATGCACTATATACCAACTTCTTATAAATCCTCATACATGAGACCATGTGTTTGTATGAACCTAACTGAACATGATTTTGTTCACTTTGCAACCTGAAATTATTTACTAGTGTCTTTTTTACAGGTACTTAGCCCAGTTACCCATCATGCCTCTCTGGCAACTTGCGAGAGTGCAGCACAGACTTGCACAGCAGGTGGGCAGATGCACAGCACGTTTCTGCAGCCAGTCAGCGTCCGCTGGTGTCCCGTACGAGACAACGCTGAAGTCTGACGACGCCACGGGCCCGTCCTCGGTACCGTCGGAGGCAGACGTGGTGGTGATAGGTGGGGGCAGTGTGGGCTGTAACACGCTGTACCACCTGACCAAGCTGGGGGTCAGCAATGCTGTCCTCCTGGAGAAGGCACAGCTCACAGCTGGGACAACATGGCATACAGCAGGTACTAATGTGCTGCTGATAGCTGTTGAAAGAATGAATGAATGAATGAATGAATGAGTGAGTGAGTGAGTGAGTGAGTGAGTGAATGAATGAATGGATGAATGGATGAATGAATAAATGAATGAATGAAAATGAATGAATGACTGAATGAATGAATAAATGAATGAATGACAAATTCTGCTTTACAAACTCAGTTTTCAGTTGCATTCTAGATCCTGGTTTAAAAATTAAAAAGAATGGACCTAACTTTTGGTGTAAAAAAATGACTCTCGCCTTCTTTTTCACCTCCTCCAGGTCTGGTGTGGAGGTTGCGTCCCAATGATGTGGAAGTGGAGCTGCTGGACCACACCCGAGACCTGATCCAGGGTGTGCTGGGGGAGGAGACAGGACTAGACACCGGCTGGATCAACAATGGAGGCATCTTCATCGCCTCCAACAAGGAGAGACTGGACGAGTACCAGAGACTCATGACGGTAAGGACTCACTGTTCCACAAGACACTAACAATAGACAATATGTATTTACAGTTCTTTGTTGCACAGCCCAAAGGATTTACTTGTTAATGTTTTGTAAGTTCCTTACTACATTCCCCAGGCAAACTGATAAAAATACTGAAAACAAGTTTGAACTGTAATGGCCAACACAAAAATAACAAATTTTTGACTGTACAAGTACTACAACTAAAGTCTTTGTCAAGGAATGACCACCAACACAGATGAACTTTCAAGATAAAAATACTAGTAACGCAGATTAACTCTAAGGGCAAGAAAGAAACGTTTAATACCCTGCCATTGTTTACAGTCTGTTGGAAAATTTGAAGGGACTGAGAGAAAGGAGCCTTTTGCCTTGACAAGTTTGGGTTGACAGTAGTGTTGTCACCTCTTGTGTTCTTTTTCATGCCAATAATGTGACAATTACTCTAACAGCTTGGGCGCAACTATGGCATTGAGTCCTACGTGCTGTCGCCAGAGGAGACAAAGAAGATCTACCCCCTGATGAATGTGTCAGACATGTACGGAGCGCTGTACAGTCCGGGGGACGGGACCATCGACCCAGCAGGCTACTGCACAACTCTCACCAGGGCTGCCAAAAAGGGAGGGGCACAGGTAGGGCAGGGTTCTCACCAGGATTTTTTCACAGCGTAGGGGTCAGGTATAGAAGGGCAACTTTCTGCGGCGTGAGTCACGCACCGAGTCCCCAAAACATGGGCCTGATATTCTCCCCCCAAAATTTTGTAACTCATATTATCCACTTAAGACACTATTTATTGTTTATTGGGGGACAGATTTTGTTTTCCCTCTGTTATAGCTTCATTCTTAAGTTATATTTTCATTTTTTTAAAGATTAATGAAGCTTCTGCCCCCAAAAACCACCCCTTTGCTGGTTGAAACACAGTGTAGGGGGCTAAATCACAGCGTAGGGGGTCAAAATCACAGCATAGGGGGCCCCTACGCTCAAACAGCCTAGTGAGAACTATGTAGGACACAGGTCAAGACACTGACACAGATATATTACTACAGTAACTGTACTACAGAATTGCTTCAACTGCAAATTTAAAACACAGTAAAAATCTGCTTTTCTCTTCCACCATGAAATGAAAGTGCAAATTTAAAGTAAAGAATTGACTGTATAACTGTATATGCAGAAAACACTATTTTCTGTCTTGATCTCTTATTTCAGACATAAATGGCCCATATAAAATAAATATGAGAAATACACATAATAACAGCAATTAAGACAAACTAAGAAACATACAGGCCCAGACAATGCGGGAGAATTTGTTGCAGAAGATTACTTTGAGCCTTTAATGTAGAAAATAGACCCACCGGAAAAGTAAAGAATTTACAGTATATATAGAAAACACAATGTGAATGTACATGTACTTCATCAGGTAAAAGCATGCCTGTACTTCCCCAGGTGGTAGAAAACTGCTCAGTGACAGGTATCCAGGTAAAAGAGGATGACTACGGAACCAAAAGAGTCGTTGGAGTGGAGACTTCACATGGAACCATTAAGACCAAAGCTGTAGTCAACTGTGCAGGTAACAATGTCTTCTGTTTGGAAAAAACAAACCACGTTGTCAAATGCAGCATTTGGCAATTGTTTACTTTGATACCCTCAATGTTGCTATTCTACACACTGGCAATTCCTAGACTTAATTGGAAGTGGGGTCATGTTTCATAGCGGTAGCGTGTTCGGCTCTGAACCATGAGGTCCTCAGTTCGATTCCTACCTTGTCACCGATCTGATGCCCTTGGGAAAGGCACTTTACATGACTTTCCTCACTTCACTCAGGTGGAAATGCGTTCCTAGCTTCGTCTAGGGACATCCCTCAGATAGGACCTCAAATGGAGGTCCCGTGTTTGGGGAGAACCACACCCCACGCACGTTAAAGAACCCACCACACCTTTCAAAAAGGGTAGGGGCATGCCCTGTGCTATTTTACAAAAAACTACGGACATTCACTATGGACTCCAGGAAGAATAATGCAAAATGCACAAATGGAGGTCCTAAACAAACAAACATGATGATAATTTTTGCTTTAGACCAGGTACCACCTGAAAGGCTAGCTTAGGTTACATGCCAATCTTCCTGGAGGATACAAGAAGAGGAAATCGTGGTACTCTATTGCTCACTGGTCAGCTGCTGACAGTTTTATTGTATAGGTTATACCCTGTGAATTTGTGCAATGAATAGTCAAAATGTCTTTCCAGGATCATTGTTAACCTATTGCCTTATGTTTTTCAACACAGGTGTGTGGTCACCATACATTGGGCGCATGGCAGGAGTGGCTGTTCCACTGATCGCCATGCACCATGCGTACGTGGTGACTGAGAGGATAGAAGGCATCCAGAACATGCCCAACATCAGAGACCACGACGCCTCCGTGTACCTGAAACTACAGGGGGATGCCCTGTCTTGTGGTGGCTACGAACCCAACCCTGTCTTTTGGGACAAGGTCAGTATGGAAGTTTAAACCTAGACCTCTTTCTTTTTACAAATTTTAGCTTGTAGGTTTGATTCAGTTTTCAGTTTTTCTGATCTTGTTGTCTTTCTGTACTCTAGGTGGATAAAGACTTTGCGTTTGGTCTGTTTGAGCTGGACTGGGATGTGTTCAGTGTCCATGTGGAGGGGTGTGTGAACAGGGTTCCAGTCATCGAGAGGACAGGGATCAAGTCTACAGTGTGTGGGCCAGGTCTGTACAGTCAGTCAGTTGTCATCAACTAAGTATGAATTTCAATGATAGTGGCATCAATAGCCAAATGGTTAGGCTAGTGGACACTAGTTTGAGAGGTTAGGGCTAGGGCTAGGGCTAGGGCTAGGGCTAGGGCTAGGGCTAGGGCTAGGGCTAGGGCTAGGGCTAGGGCTAGGGCTAGGGCTAGGGCTAGGGCTAGGGCTAGGGCTAGGGCTAGGGCTAGGGCTAGGGCTAGGGCTAGGGCTAGGGCTAGGGCTAGGGCTAGGGCTAGGGCTAGGGCTAGGGCCATAGTAAGATGGTGTGTCAAAGAATATTGTACTTTCACACAACTTTGTTACTTCACATGCGTGTAACGGACTGCCTGCATGACTTTAGTTTGGGAGGTAAAAAGTTGTGCCAGATGAATGTGCCCTGCCTTCCAATACTGTATCCATAATCCAAGTGAATTAACAACCTACTGCACCTACAGCCTCAGAAACACTATGCGGCCTTTACGCTTTCTTACAGCTATCAAAAGGCTTGGAGATTTGACTTTGTTTGGATCCACATTTATCTTTAGCATTTAGCTTATATGTAGCTATTCTTCCAGTGGTCCATTTTCCAGTGGAGATTTTTATCACTTATTGTAATAGATAGATTCTATGAGTTTCTCTCCATTTTCAGAGTCCTTTACAGCAGACCACAAGCCGTTGATGGGAGAGTCTCCTGAGGTGCGAGGGTTTTACCTCGGCTGTGGGTTCAACAGTTCTGGGATGATGTTAGGAGGAGGGTGTGGTCGGGAGCTGGCCAGATGGGTCGTCAACGGACGCCCAACACTGGACATGTACGGCTATGACATCAGGTATTGTGCAGCAAGTTTAAACTGTAATTTCCAACACAAGAAATTGGACTCACCCAAATTTTTGACTGTACAACTCCAGTCATTGTCAGGAAATGAACAATCCACTGCTTCCATGACGTCAAGATAAGACATCAGGTATTGTTTGTAATTTGTTTTTAATTTGGTTAAAAACTCTAATTTGTTGAGATTATTGTTTCGATTCATAACAATATACTAAAATACCTTGCAGCCACTTATACATAGTATAAGTCGCTGAATTATGCATGATTTTTAGGCAGACACAAAAATGAAGAAAACTAATTATAATATAAACATCTATACAAGTACTTAATAATTAAAATAATCAGACAAATTAATCACAATGATATTTATCACACAATGATGGATAAGTTGACATTGTTCAAAAGCGAAGTGAAGTATATATTGGATATGGGACTGTTCTTATATCTGTTGGGGAAATGCTATTGGGATACAGAGCTGATCATTGCTTTTCAAATTTCTGTTGTGTACATCTTTCCCCAACGGGGGCAACCAGTTTATAAATGTAGGTGAGTTGAAATGTCTGAGATTTGTCAAATTTTCTAGCACCTTTCTACACTTGACATATTGAAGGTAGTTTGTGGTGACTTCTCCATTGCAAGATCATCATGTCAAATTTGAAACATTGCAAACTCCTCCTTCCCCCTACTGCTAAATATTCAAGTCCCTTTAAACATAACTGAAGAAAAAATTCTACTCACTGTACTTGTCAAATCTTGTGGTAACTTTGTGCAAATGTAGAAGAAAGACTAGTGTAATTGGTGGTTTTCTAGATAATGGAAAATTTGTATTTTGTAGTTGTACAGTGAAATTGTATGATCCAATGCTTTCTTCTTTGCAGGCGTTTTCCCACCTGTCAAACTAGTGACGACCGTTGGATAAGGGAACGCAGCCACGAGTCGTACGCCAAGAACTACTCCATAGTCTTCCCACACGACGAACCACTTGCTGCTAGGAACTCCAGGATGGACCCTTTCCATGAGGTAATCCAGTGTTCTAGCCAGCATCTGTCATTTGATGGAATTGTGCTGCTCATGACAGACAAAAGTTTTGCCCAATCTGTCATATTTGATGGACAAAAATTGGTGTGTAAGGATGTGGAAAGAGATGATTATACTTAGTCTAATAACCCTAGTCTACCAGCAAAATTTGCCCCTTAAAACGTAGGAAATAGCATATTTCAGAGGGTCAAGATGTCAAAATTTTCTGTGGAAGCATGCCCCCGGACCCCCCTAATATTGGTGCTCCACATAATGTTCTGTTAAACAAAATTAAAATGATGGAAAAATATTTCAGGCTGCTGGCTAAAATGCTGACTCAGAGGCAATCCCTGCATTTTTGAAGCAATACATTTTGTGGAATTGTGCAGCGTTGTTGTTGTGCATTCTTCTAGGTTCCTCTGGTAAAAACCTCTTGCTCCAAATTTTTTATATGGCTATTGCACAAAGATACATTATTTTATGTGTACTGACATTATCCAATAATTCTGAATGATTTTCACAATTTAGACTACAAACAAGGAAAGTAGCATGGCACGTGTGTCTGTTTGTTTTGTTTGTACTAAATTACTTACAGGGTTGTCCTGAAGTGTTGACCAGTGTTTTTCCTACAGGTGTTGCTGGAAGCAGGGTGTGTGTTTCAGGAGAGACATGGCTGGGAGAGACCTGGATACTTCACACCACAGGGACCCACTCCTGTAAGTACAACTGCACATGTCATGCCTGTTGCCAGGATTTTGAATGGGGGGTTCCTCCCACTGCTTGAGAGGACCTGGAGGGCGCAAGGTTCCTAGGGGGGTTCAGGGGCATGCTCCCCCGGGAAATTTTGAAAAATGAACCTTCTAAAATGTCATTTTGTGCGTTTTTGAGAGGATTTCCAAGAAAAAATTAGACATTTAGAGATAAATTTTTATTCAATGACAAAGGGAGCAGTTTTTCTACGATTCAAGTCCATCTTTTCAAGAAAAATCTTGGACCTTTACATAAAAAGTGGACCAAAAAGTGGACCTTTACATAAAAAGTGGACCAAAAAGTGGACCTTTGAGCCTTGTGGGGGGGTTCTTCCGAACCTCCCGAACCATACGGGCATGCATGTGTCCTGTGCTTCAATACTAATGTGTGTGCACACATGTTTGTGTGTTGGTGTCTGTGTGTGGTCTTTGCCTTACAATGTAGCAGGGGTAAAGTGTATGTTACAGCTACAGGTTTGAGTCACCAATTAATCATTACTACTAGTACTTGTATTTATACAATCATTTACATGTATCTCATTTTGGGGCGAAGCAATGTCCATGACCCTTTAACGTATCCTAGCTTTAGACCAATTCTGAGAAACATTTACACATGATGCATCAGTGCCTTTATCCAATGTTTACAGTCAACTGACTTTATCTACTCTAAATGTTGCAAACGGTCAGCGAACCGACATGTCCTGTTATTGTGTTATTTCCACATTTGCAAGTACCCACGCAATCACTGATCAAAGGTTCATACATTTTTCTGTGACAATCATGTTTTTTTCTTGGACACAAGCGAGGGCTTGAAATACTTAATTCTGGATTCCTGTACTGGTTAAAAGTTACGTGTACCAGACACAGTTAAACCTGCACCACCCATTTTTATTCCTCTTTAGATTATCCTTTAAAAAACACACAGTATTTTGAAGATGTTCCTAGAACATGTTGTACCATTTTAAATTGTGGCATCTGCTGTATTAAAGAATGCTACTATGGAAAAGTGCAAGGCATTTGAGGGGAACTATCATCAGTATGTCACCCTAATGTTGCATGCTTGCCTTGTCATGGACCAGTGCAGGTTAGTTCAGTTCAGTGTAGGTTAAGTGCATGTAATCATCAGAAATGCCTGCACAGCACCATTTTATCTGGCACAGATCTAGATCTGCATAGCTTGTACTAGTATTTCAGGCCCTGCAAACCCAGCTGTCAACAACAATCAGCAGAATATATATATATATATATATAACAACAGAAAATGAAATAATATAATATTTTCTAATGTCTTTCTGTAGATCCCAAACTATGACTATTATGGTGCTTATGAAGAGATCCCAGGCAATGAAGTAAACCTGTACAATGACAGACTGAGAGATGACTATACTTTTGACTTTCCCGAGCACCATGATGTGGTGAGTATATGTATACACTCTTTGGATATTTTACAACCAAAATGATGTCTTCTTTCCAGAGCACAAGACAGGTACACGCAGTTGCTCTTTTTCAATTGTACCACCAGTACATGTATTATTATTCCTTTACTTGTCTGTAAATTCTTTTAAGTGTGTGTAGATATTTTAAGTATTCATTCGGAGTGGTTTTATGTTTTCAATTTTGACAATGATTTCTCCATAACATAATTTTTCCAGAGATGTTACTCTGTGTGCTCACTGTGAACTTTAAAGATGTGTTTCCTGCTATTGCAAAATTGAGTCCCTGAACTTAAACCTGTGAGATTTCCTTTTATCACCTTTGCCCATGATATGTTCTGAAAATGCTCCTTCTCTTCCTGTATGTAAGATTGGTAAGGAATGTGTGGCCTGTAGAGAGAGGGCAGCAGTGTTCAACATGTCCTACTTTGGCAAGTACTACCTGACTGGCCCAGATGCACAGAAGGCTGCTGACTGGATCTTCTCCAACAACGTGGACAAACCACCTGGTAAGGTTTCATGATTGATAATCTAATTACATTTGTGCTCTCTGATTGGTTGGAATGATTGCTATATTGATGTACACTCTATGATAAGACTTTCTCTCTTCTTGGTTTTGACCTTGTGGGATCATAATTTGTACTTAATCATAATAAACTGTCATTGTATTTTCTTGAACAAGGAATCAGAGATAGCAGACTTCACCCCCTTCACTGTTCACACACAACAATGCATGACACACGCACACATCACACATACATGTACATGCCCCCCACACATACACAAGGATGCATTGCTTAATCATTCTCTAATCTGTATTGTTTATCATAGCCCTACCAGGCATACAGTACACACTTCACTTGATGAAGAAGATGATGGTTTACAAATTGAATATTGTCCTTGTTCTCTACCCCAGGCTCCACAGTGTACACATGTATGTTAGACAAGTCAGGAGGGATAGAGAGTGACCTGACTGTGAGTATGATCGCTCCTGGGGAGGGCTCAGCCATGGATCCTTCCTTTGATGGTAAGTCAAAATTGAGCATGTTGATAGTTGATTTTGTGTCTAGAAGTTTCCCCCTGCCTATGTCATATTTATGGGTTCACCACACCACGAAGTGGTGGTGAACCCATATTGCTTTTTCTGATGTTTCTTCTCCTTCTCCTCCTTCTCCTGCCATTTTTTAAATGGATTCAGCTTCTTCATTTTAGGGCCTAAGGTCCTGAAATTTGGTATGGAGGTACAGTGGGCAAATACCCCTAGGCGTTTTTTAAATTTTTGTGATACAGGCTTTTAGAATGGTTTTATTTGAGTTTTTTGGCTGTGTTATAGCAAATGTATTACTGTGTTAGTGTGCCATGTTTACCACGTCTGGGCATGAGTCATCACAATGGAATGCAGGGCATCAACCAATAGGCATGCAGCTTTCCTCTATACTTCTTGCTGATTGGCTGTTGGGATTTAACTTGATTAACACCTGCACAGAGCATTTCCACCAGCACAGAGCATTTCTTGCTGATTGGCTGTTGGGATTTAACTTGATTAACACCTGCACAGAGCATTTCCATACTGACAGTATGTCTTTATTCAAGTGTTTTGGTAGGTATTTCAAGCTTTTCTGCTCCAGCATTGGAATGCGGGGCATGAACGTTTTTTTATTTATTTTGAAAATCAACAGTTTGCATTATGCAATTAAAAATCCTAACCAATAAAGTAGGGAATAGCTATCCAACTGTTGTTTTAGTTGTATGTTACTTCATATTATAGTTATATCAATGTAAATCATTGTTTTCCCTTGTGTTTCTCATTCTTTCCCTGCCATGTCGTAAAAAGTGGTGAACCCATCGCTGTATTTGCTCCAAAGCAAATATTGGCCTTTCTAGTTGCATTTGTGTTTTTGAGCAATGAACAGTAAATACATGTATAAAACAGTAAAAAAAGTACAATTATGCCATAATTATTGGAAATTTTGAAAAAAAAAATGTTGCTGGGGGCTGAATCTGATTTGAAACACAAAGGTTTACATTTAAGGACTGAGCTTTTCATTAGTATTCTTTTCAGCATTCTGTTTTTACCTTGGCTTCTTATACGTACACCTTTCTACTCTAAAATGTTGACTTGGAAAAACAACCAGTCAGCATTAATATAATTGATGTGACCAAAATGTCACTTTTATCAAACCTTGGTTCATATTGTTAGAAAAAAAATGAGCATACAAACAGAAACAAAGGGATTGTTTTATTTGAATGTCATTGCAGGTAAGGGTTTCTACATAGCTGTAGGCGGAGGTGCAGCCCAGCATAACTGGTCCCACATCACAGACATCCTCCAGGACAACAGCTTCAACTGTCAGCTGGCAGACATGTCTGAACAACTCGGCATGATCAGTATACAGGGGCCCAGAAGGTAAAAGTTCTGGTACATAATGTTCTGGCAGTGTTCTAGCCAACGTCCTTCTTTCCATCGTTTGACAGAATTTTGCCACTCATGACAGACAAAAATTTTGCCCAAACCCTCATCTTTGAATGACAAAAATTGTCATGTAAAGACATGGAAAGAGGTCTTTAAAGTAAGCTTAGTCTACCAACAAAATTTGCCCCGCAAAATGCATGAAATAGCATTTCAGAGGGTGAAGATTTTAAAATTTTCTGGGGGAGCATGCCCCTGTACCCCACTAAGATTTTTTCACCTCTCGTGCAAGCCTTTGGCCCTTAACATATGATTATGAAAAGAAATTAAGATGATGGAAAAAAATTCAGGCTGGATAGAACACTGTGTACCGGTAAATCTTTTGTGGTGGTTTTGTTTGTGCAGTTTTTGTGGTGTGTGATTTGTACTGTAGCAGATCTGTTGTGTCAAAACAAGAACAGGACATGATGTGATGTTGTTATGTGGGAATCCAGGCACACAATAGACCTGGACCAGGATATACCAGATGGAACCTTTGAAAACATGTAAATGTAGAATACTAAATGGTGTATTTTCCAAGGTACCAGCCCAACCGCGGGTCGGGTCACTCTACAGCTAAAAGAGATCAGACCCGCGAGAGGGCTGGGACCGAGGGTGATGCAGAATACACCTTGTGTATTTCATACCCACCCAAGAAGACACGCATTTCAGTGCGAAATGTGTCATAATTTGGTGTCCCTAAACCCAAAATTGTAACCGATTCCAGTGTTCAAATCTGGTATTCAAATTTTTGAACGTGGGGCACGCAGTGCATGTGAAACATATTTGAATTATTCTCTGGAACATTTGGAAGCCCATGTGATAACAAAATGGAACAGGTAGTTATCACATAGATCGGAGCACCCTGGTTGCCTGGTTGACATAAAAGACAATACTTTCCCTGTACTTCAGAATTCAAGAGGCTCTCTCATTACTATACACTTAGTCTTCAAATTCAAAAATGCATAAAAATTCTACAAGGCAAATTGTGACTTTGTGGTTCTGTATTATGTTCACTACCACTGTGGATATACCTGTAATGTAGTTGCTTTATGCATCCATTCATGCATCTAGATTGATCTGAATTCCGTGTTGTATTTTGACAGTCGTGACATCCTCCAGGCTCTGACAGACACAGACATGGGCAACGAAGCCTTTCCCTTCTCCACCAACCAAGTCATCAGTGTGGCAGGACACAGAGTGCGCGCACTCAGGCTCTCTTTTGTAGGGGAGCTGGGCTGGGAACTGCACATCCCCAAGTAAGGAAGATCACTAGACTGTCATTTTGATAAACCTTAACGTCAAGTGGCTATTAAGTCTTATTTATGGTGACATAATAAAATAAGATTTAGGTTAGATTTAGCTTAGGGCTTAGTGCATTGGAAAATGTGTGTTGTAGAAGCCAAATTTTCAAAGATCAACAAAGTTTTGTCCATTGGTTATGAGGGAAATTTTGTGTTTGGTTGTTAGTGTATATTATGCAGGTATTCTTTTCACTTATTGCTTTATGTTGAATACCTCTAGAAGCTCCTTAGTAATGACATTTTCTGCTTGTTGCTTTAGGGAGTCATGTGTCCCAGTTTACAAAGCTGTGATGAAGGAAGGGGCCAAGCATGGGGCAGTCAACTCTGGGTACAGGGCTATTGACTCTCTCAGCATCGAGAAAGGTATGTGGTCATTTCAGTAAGTACATTTTAGTACATACATGAAAGTGTGCACACTAGGAAAGCTGTGGTACCCCACAGGCAAATAAACCTGTCCCTGGTGCTGAACACCATCCATACAGGTAAACATGCCTGTCCTTGGTGCTGAATGCTATTACACACACTGTCAAACATACCAGACACTGTCAAACATATCTGTCCCTGGTGCTGAGTGCTATCCATACACAGGTAAACATACCTGCCCTTGGTGCTGAATGCCATTTAAACACTTTCAAACATACCAGGCCAACATAATTGTCCCTTGTACTGAGTACCATCCATATGCACGTAAACACACATGCCCTGGTGCCAAATACCACCACACACAGGCAAATATACCTGTCCTTGGTGCTGAATGCTATCCACATAAAGGGCAAACGTAGCAGGTAAACATACCTGTCCCTTTAATACATACTGTGATATCCCAATACAGTGAATGTTAGAACAGATTTCATGGGTTTCATGTGCACACAATATGATACTTTACACTAATTGAAATATTTCATAGGATGTTTCTTTTTCACACATTTTGACAGTATCATACCATAAAAGAAAATGTTAATCGTTGTTTACAGTTAATTTATTTTTGTTTAGGCTATCGCCATTGGCATGCCGACATCCGTCCAGACGACACCCCATTTGAAGCTGGTCTGGCCTTCACATGTAAGCTGAAGTCCAGCACTCCCTTCCTGGGGAGAGATGCTCTAGAGAAACTCAAACCACAGGGACTGCAGAAAAAACTGGTCTGCTTCACTATCGATGAGTAAGTCACTGATACATGTATTTTAATTCTGTCTACTGGCATGTTACTTATTTCTGCATTTATTGACATCACAGAAACTTGTAGGGCTGTGTGCGCAAAGTGATTTGCTGACCAGTACAGGTACAGGGATTCAGGTAAAGGTATGGCTGATTATTTCAAGTTATTCATGTAGCCAACTGTCCTTGTTAGAGGTTGTCATGATCAATATTCAGTTTGATTAGAAAATTAGATTAGAAAGTCTGATTTTAATGTTCTACAGGCATTACATCTGATTGATACGGTATGAAATATTATGTAATTTGTTACCCATTCAGACAATATTTTATGATTTTTAAGGTACAGACTTTGTACAGTTACAGTCTTATTCTAAAGCCAAATAATAATTTTCTTAGACCATGAAGGGTCAGATTGTTCTCCCCAGAAAGAAGCAAAGCCAGCATGGGTGTCTAATGCACTGACACATTGTAGGGCGTCCAAATCACAACACTCCTCTGTTGTCAGTAAACAATAACCCATGCACAGGTCTGCTTCAGGACTTTGATTGGGGACATGGGGGCTCAAACTATGCTAGGGTTGTGGTCTAACGTGATTAATAATAAGATAGCTTTAAACAATGAGGTGAGGTGTGACAGGTTGTTTCGTGTGATATAGCCAGCTGCCACCACGCCACATGCCTGTGAAGCTGGTGTGTTACACCGAAGGGCGCTTATACTGGCTCTACAGATACAGATAATGGTGTTGTTTTACCTGTCAGCCATGTTCCCTTGCTGGGTCTGGAGGCCATCTGGAGGAACGGTGCCGTTGTGGGATACCTGCGGCGTGCGGACTACGCCTTCACGCTGGGGAAAAGCATCGGCTACGGCTACGTCAGGGATCCAGAGGGAGGGAAGGTCACCGCGGAGTTCCTGAAGGCTGGAGAGTACTCCATCGAAAGGATGGGTGTGGTGTACCCAGCAACCATACATCTGAAAACACCCTTTGACCCACAGAATAATAGGGTTAAAGGTATCTATGACAATGGCAATGTGAAAGCAGCGACTGTGTAGATAGGCAAACAAAATGACGTGAATCAATCATCAGAAGATTAGGTTGAACCATCCTGTCAACACACAGGTTCATAGTTAGTTATGCAAAGACTGTCACTAGGAGTGACAACTGTCATTTGGAGCACAATTTAGTCAGGTTAAAGGCTACTACAGGAGCCACAAATTTGACACACCTGGCTAAGTGACATTTCAAACTACGAATGTTCAACTTTTGATGCATTGCTATGTGGAAAACTGTAACAATAACTATGAAGACTTTTAGAAGATGAGTATTTTTGGTTGTTTCATATCATAAATGATATTTTCTTTTTTCTGTCAAATCAGAAAATAAGCAACAAATCCAAGATGCAAGAAATTAAATTAGTTTTGCCTAAAAATAAGAGTGCTTGGAATAACAACAATATTGATACACTGTGATACAGATAAAATAATATATTCAATTTTATGATGATATTATTGTCTTCCAGATGGTATCAACATTATGATAGTATTTCATATATTGAGTGTTTCTGTCAATTGAAAAACTCCAGACTCCAAAATATTTCAGATGGTTTTTAAGAAAAAACGTTGTTAATACAGTGTAGCTTATAGAAATAGTACAACTTATGAAAAGTGCCATTTACATGTCAACTACAATACTGCCAACAGTCTTACTTGAAGCTAGCACTGTAACAGTGTGAACTTACAGGTATACAGCAGCTTTTCTCCAATGGAGATAGTGTATAACTTAGCACCATGATTTCATCCTGTTAATTCAGTTTCCTAATGTAAGGTTACAAGATGTGTAAAATGTTATAGCAGTGGAGATGCTTTCCTATGCAATGACAACTTTATGTGAATGAGTTTAAATTCTAAACATGGACACTTACTGTCAAGCTGATAATGGCATACTCTAATGCAAACTTATTCTTACAATTTTTGCCAAATGTGATATTTCTATGTTGGGAATTAGATGCTTATGGATAGTTTAGATACATTATGAAATAAAAGTTGAATTAGAACATGAACATGGAGAATCAGAAGAGGCATACCTGAGTCACCACAGTTTTATTTTCGTTTTCTATATTGTTTAGATCGGGGAATACATCCTCGTAGACATTTTTGCGCAGGTATCCTTGGATGAAAGCTACAATAATACAATGGAACAAAACCATTTACTTGAGTTCTAAAGCAAATGACAACACTGTACATTTCTTTCCCAATATTTGAGTAGAGAGTTCATTTTCTGTGATTTGTCATGCCCCCTATTGACAATACCGTAGGAAAGCCCCACCTTCCCATAAGGCATTGCTGCTGAGTGGATACCGGTAAGTATTAGTAACTTACGCCATCCCTCCACAATGCTTTCTCTTTCCACTTGTAATACATGTATGACATCAGGGAAACCACCAACGTACACACAAAAATGACACTTGTGTTATATTGCACCGTTGTCATTTGGAAGCGGTTAAGTCTTGTTCAACTGAGAGACGCACTGCCATACCAAATAATGTTGTGGGATAACATGCACTTATTTATATATTGTCTCATTTTCAAAACTACGCAGTTTTGAATGAAAATGTATAAAATGATTATTTCCGAGAGAATAAAATGGGGTTGGTATCCTGAAAACAATAGAAATCGCAAGAAAGGCGTTGGTTCAGTGGGAAATACCCTGACAGTACAAAGTCTAGACACTACGTCAGTGGCAGTGGGGGAATGCCCTGACACACTGGAGAGCCCCAATGATTGTCTCTTTCACTTTTCATCCATCCCCCCACGATGCTTTCTCTTACCACCTGTAATATAAGTATGATGTCAGGGAAACCCCCCTTCCCATAAGACATTGCTCCGGGGCCTATAAATAAGCTATCTCTCCCAAACTCTTTCTCTCTGCGGCCACAGTGAGGTGTGACAGGTGTGCTTGAAGAGGTATGGCTTTCGTTTTCGTGTTAGCTGAGACTGGGTGTACTTATTTCATCTATCGACCATTCTTAGGGCATGGTGCATAGTGTGGGTAAGAGACAGCGTACACACAACAATGTCGCCTGTGTTATATTGCCATTTGGAAGCGTCTTACTCTTCTTCAAAGAGACGCAGTGACATACAAAGAATGTTATGGGATAACTTGCACTTCTTGTGGGATAATTCCACTTCTTTTCAAAACTCTGCGGATTATGTTAGGCTTTGATTGAAAATCTATAAAATGATTCTTTCCGAGAGAACAAAATAGGATGTATATCCTCCAAACAATAGAAATCGCAAGAAAGGCGTTGGTTTCAGTGGGTAATACCCTGACGTACAACGTCTAGACACTACGTCAGTGGGGGAATGCCCTGACACACTGGAGAGCCCCAATGACTGTCTCTTTCACCTTTGCTAGATTTTAGACGAATTTTAAAACCTTAGTAACACGTAAAAAAAAGCAAATCATAGGATGCAGACAAGAAAGTTGTCATTTTTCAAGGAGGAGAAG
The DNA here is from genome assembly GCF_001625305.1 of Branchiostoma belcheri. Taxonomy (NCBI): domain Eukaryota; kingdom Metazoa; phylum Chordata; class Leptocardii; order Amphioxiformes; family Branchiostomatidae; genus Branchiostoma; species Branchiostoma belcheri. Next base: position 22,126 of record NW_017802947.1, read on the forward strand.
CTTTCTTTCTGGCAAGAAATGTGTCAGAGTGTGAGGTGTTACATGGCGGCATTTTCACTTTCACTCTGTTGCAGCAATATCAGCGAAAACGTAGGAAACCAGTGGTGAAAGTTTCGCCTTTCACAGTCCACTCAATTTGCATAATCAACGATTTATTAGTAGTAGTACCTAATTTGTATTCATCATCAATTTGTGTAATCAACTAGAAAACTGGAAGGCTATCATAGAAAGCTTATTTGGCGTTTTAAGTTTCCTTCAGACCCTGAGTGAGCCGACTGAAGCTGAAGCCATGTGGTCCAGCAGCGGCATCAAGGGCGGCGGAGCGGGGCCCGGCGGGGCACGGCCTCCTCACGACATCACCAGCCAGCAGGGCCTCCGTCAGCTGTACAACAGCAACGTGGTCCACGCCGAAGAGATGCGACGCCCGTTAGGAAACAGCACCACGATGTGGGGGCCATTCTACCACACCGGCGCTCGGGTCACTCTAGAAGACGGCAGCAAATACCTGGTTCACAAAGGGTCTGATTATGGGGTTAGTTCCAAAACCGTGGTCACTGATGCTAAACACATGGGAGATAGATGGGTTCAGAAGGGTAGGGTCAGAGAGGTACAGGGAGCATCCACCGTATCTGACTTCGTTAAAGCTGGTGGGAAAAGTTACGTTTTCGGTATTGATGACTGCCAAAGCGGCGTCAGACGTATGATGAATCGGCCTGGAAAAGGCAAGAAGTAGGCCATTTCGCCCGCATAAACATAAGATAACCGGCATGGTCTTGTATGTGCTCATATCCTATTTAATGCTTGGTAAACTAGCTTAATTTGGTTACCAGCTAAGAATTGCAATGTCAGCACGGATTATCATTAGAATATTAAGACAGTGTGATATCTATTTTGCTGGCGATAGGCGCGCACAGAACAGCAAAATTATTCAAGCAAAAGAGAAATAAGTAACTCCAAATGCAAATCTTTGTTGTGCAAGGAATGCAGCGATAAAGAATTAGCCAAGTAGATGTATTGATAGGGGGCTAGTACGTACAATGTGTTATTATGGGCATTGTGTACTATCTTTTGTGTTCTATTAGGATTAACAATGTAAGCTATAATAATAAATGCTTCCGCTCTGAATTTACCTTATTGCCTGGTTCTTATCTGGTATTGACACTATAAAGTAGTTCTTTTAAAAATCAGACTCCTACCTTAGGCCATGTTGATTTGATTATATGGATGACATCCTCCGGGAGCCCCAAAACTGATGCGCGCGTGCGAATAAAAAAAAAATTTTAGCAAAAAAAAAAAGTTACTTTTCATTATGAAATCTACGTGGTCATGAGGGTTGAGCAAATGGCACAGAATATGGTTTGGCGAATAATCTAGTCTTCAAGTTCATTTCTTTACAATTTCGTCTTTTTTCGTTTGATTTTGGCATTCTACGACATTGGTAAAGTTGTTATTATTTTTTTTTGTAACTTATGGTATATTTTTGCTCATTTTGCAACTGTTTTGTACGATTTACAGTATGGTTGAAAACTTTTTTTTTTTTTGGAAACGGCCGAAAATTCATGCGCGCGCGGATGTCATCCATATAATCAAATCAACATGGCCTTAGAGAAGAACGGCCACTGACACTGCGAAAGTTTATGTATCTAGAGCCATGAAAAGAGAAATGTTGTTTTAAGTAGACTATTTCATTGTGATCATGTACTTTTCTTGTTCACTGGAAGAAAGCCCCCTTGGTAATGAGTTAACTGTTTTCGCACACCAAACAAAATGCTACGTTCTTATAAAGAAACTCGAGCATGTTTATACTTCAACGTCAAAAAAAAACACATTTTGTGGGTATGATCGACACTCCGTGCCATACGTGTCGCAGATGGAATTTTGATAAACTATATAAAGTCAATAATTTAATGCCCTGAAACCATATAGTGTTTTGACTAATTGAACTGTATACGCGTTTTCAGTTACACTAACACATTATCGAAGGTTATGAAAACACGATAACAAGGATGTAATCTGATTAAACAATTAGTTATTCAACTACGTCACACCATGACGTAGCGTCATTTGAATAATTAACGTGGCATTTGAACCAATGAGAAGCCCCTTCTTGCGTAAAAATGTGTAACTGACACGTTGTCACTTTTGGGCATCAATCATAAATCCATGCAAATCTCAGTTAATGGGGAGACGCAAGAACTGAACGTGGATTAAACTTTCTGCTATCTGTCCCAACGGGTGCCGACCGTGCGTTGTCATCTACCTGATATCCCTACAGATTCATTTAAGACAAAGGTACAATATGTCTCTTTGTTAGAGATTGTCCAATAGCTAAATTTGTAAAAAGTATGGCCTGTGTTCGTGTGATCTGTGGCTTATAGCCTGGGGACCATCCTGCTTAGTCTCTAGTGAAACTTTACGGGCTAAATTTTTCCGGAGCACATAATATTTTACGAGGAAATGCACGGGGGTCGACCGGTCCAATACCAATCCAATAGCATAGCACCCAGGCTATTATATGTCCATGCAACAGTAAAACATTTATAGACCACGATCTTGGAATTCCCAACCTCATATTGAGAAACAAATACCAATGCAGATGCATGGTGTCCTTTTGTCAGATATACATTTGTTTTATCCTTTAACACTCCTTTTATGTATTGGTATTAGACGGAAATTTTGGAATTACCCGCGAATGAAGCGTATAGTTTTTAAGTGGGTTTTCCAGCTACAATATTGATAACTATATATAATACTATATACATAAAACTCTTAACAGTACTAGTGACCCACGAGAGGGATGTGGGCGAAAGAAGTACTTGTCGTCGCTTTTCTGCTGTTTGCCGCCATCTGTGGTTCCAATGCTCGTAAGTACAGTCGGTTTAACAAATGTTTACCGCGTGAGTGTGCCAGTACACAATTGGAATGCCTGTGTGTTGGATACCTTACCATTTTGCATCCACAGTATATCTAAGTTCATGTTTACCACGCCAAAAATAAAATGTATCGTCACATTTTCGTGTACTGCAGCAATAGCCCAAAGGCTCGCTTTGCCACATTATGTGGCATGTTGTCAGTACTATATACTAGTAGTAGTAGTGGATCACAGGTTTGATTGATGAAGTAATGCCAAAGACATTGTACATTCTGCTTAGCACTCAGAACATATTAGGAAGGGTGTGGAAAAGCCTTTGACAGGTGGTATTCTTGAGGAGTCGATTCACAGCATGACTGGGGCATGCATAATTATCGTTAATTTCAAGTGGAGGTGTTTTCATGTTAAATACTGTAATACTGTGAGGACCATGGGCTAAGGAAACGCGGATGGGCGCCGCCTATGTACAACATGGTGAGGGAAGGGCTTTGATTTTGGTCAACACATTTCGTGCTCGCATGTATGTTAACTGTAGAATGCAGCTTCGACGTTGTATTCCTCATCGACTCGTCTTCCAGCGTGGGATCACGCGGCACGGCTGCTGCCAATCTTTACATCCTGGACGCCATCGAATGCATGAATGGGTACGGCTATGATATTGGAGTAAGTATTCACAGTATATAGCCTGCCAGTTAACAGCCATGGATTATGGAGTTTAATGACCGGTCAATAATCGTCATAACCAATGGCTGTTGGATAATCGAATGATATTCAGTCATTGGTATAATCGTTAGTTATATAGGCGTCCCGGCATATGCCATGTACACACTAGGGTGGTTATCAACAGCAATAATATACGATAACTTTATTGTATTGCTAGGGGCTCGCTAGAGACTAGAGATTTTTTTCTATTTCAACATTGATCACAAGACATGGCGACAAGTTTTTTCAACTTATCTTCATGATGGCAACAACGCAGACACGCACAACAGACGCACTAATTTTCACCTGAGTTAAGTGACGAAATTCGTGTAAATTGCCAAGGGCACAAGGTTGGCGGCATGGCAGGATTCGAACTCGGGGCCTCTTGGTTCCGAGCCGAACTCCCTGTCGTTGCGCCACACGACCCCATACAAAGAATTTTTAGTGGCAAATCTTTGTTTTACAGGTTGGAGTTACTCAGTTCTCCTGCCTGTCGACAGTACACGTACCTCTGGGTCAGTTCGCACTGGACGACCCTGGCCTGCCTGCCGCGGTGGAGAACATAGGTTACACCGGAGGCCTGAGCCGGATCGGACCGGCCATGCGACAGATGAGGGACACGGTAGGGATGACATCTCTGGACTGGTGGATTGATTTGTTTATCTATCAGGATGAAATATAAACCATTAGTGATTGGAGAATCAGTAGTAGCACTAGACATATAGGAAAAACAGAAAGAGGAAATCATTTAATCTATATTTTTGTTTGCTACCAAAAACATATTATTAGTTCCCCTTCCTTAACTGTATTTCTCAAACCCGGACGTGACCCTATAGGTCTATATTTATACATGCATATGGCTGGTTTATTGCCAAAATGTACATTTTCTTTTTCTACATGAATGCACCCACGGGGTGTCTCAGGCTGACTCTCCGTTTTATTTGTTTCTCGTGTTTATTACGGCATCATCAAAGCTATTGAAGTACTATGCACACACGCACACACACACACACACACACACACACACACACACACACACACACACACACACACCATCCTCATGTACGTAGAACATTTAATGGAAGGCATTTCAGCACCATGGTGAAACGTCAGCAACTTGCGATTTTCTAAAGACAGCATCGCAAGAGTCAATGTGTAAGGACAGCTACTACAGTTTTGTACGTATAGGAAAAGGCTACACACACACACACACACACACACACACACACACACACACACACACACATAAGCATGTAGGTCGTTGTGAGTGACAGCTAGTACAGTTTTGTACGTATAGGAAAAGGCTACACACACACACACACACCCACACACACACACACACACACACACACACATAAGCATGTAGGTCGTTGTGGGGTTATCACTGTGACTTGGTACAGATGCTACTATACACTTACGTATATGCAAACGGCGATGCCAAAACTGCCTGGAGCTACATGACATTGTCTAACTCTATGATGTTTCTGTGTTTTGTGTAGGCTAATTTCCGCAGTGGGGTTCCTCGGGTAGCCGTAGTGCTGACGGATGGAGAGGGCCAAGGTGATGTCAATAACCGGGTAGGAAAACTCTAGTTGCTTGTTGCAAGTCGATGCACCAAAATTGATGAGAGAAAACCGTATATTCATGTAGTAGACAAATGATTCTAAGTCATTTGACAGAAATGGATTTTCCACGTTTACAGACGAATTTATTATCCTATTCCTAATACCACAGGATTCTCTCGAGACAGAAAACGTCCCTTGCATTTCCCTACGTACAAAACATGGTCAAACCTATTTAGCTTTAAATTGAGAACATCATCAGCATTTGAACTTGGAGAGGTTACATGTCTCCCATCGTATTAATTTTGTTATCAGCTTGTGGAATCAGCTTGTGGAAAAATTTACCATGATTATCATAATCATTATGATCGTTCTTGTTATAATCATGATCATGATCGTCATGATGATGGTGATGAGCACCATCATCATCAACTCATCATCAATACTCATGATGTTGAGTTGAGATGATGGTGATGATGGTGATGATGATGGTGATGATGAGTTGATGATGATGGTGATGATGGTGGTGACCATCATCATCATCAACTTATCAACTCATCATCATCATCACCACCACCACCACCACCATCATCATCATCAACATCATCCTAGATGATGGATGATTACGCCGAGCAAGCCGAAGCGGGGAGACAGGCAGGGATCACGCTGTACGCCGTGGCTACCGGAATGTTCGCGTTCCTGGATACCGCTGCACTGAACGCCATCGCCGGGGAGCCGGGCCGGGTGCTCACCACACACTTCGGGCGTCACGGCTGCGCTCTCGCCGCCACGCTGGCGGGAGATATCTGCGGTGCCTCTGGGTCAGTTCGCTTAATACAAATGTACCTCGGGCGAGTTGTATTATTTTCTTTTGTGTATCGCATGGTATTGACAGCTTGAACCCCCTCGAAATTACAGACATAAATCTTCAATAACGTAGGTGAGACGGAAAGGGGGTGGTATAGTTTTTATAGTGAAATAAGGAAGCATCAACGACAACAGTAAACGTATTCAATTTCTGTATCTGCGAGGGGGTAGTAGTTCCCAGCATATATGGTGTTTCTTACGTTAGGGAAAATTTGAGGAAAATTCCCTTTTTCATTTCATTTCATTGACTTGACATAGATTTATAATCTAGTAGTGATCGTATGGAGATGGGTTTTGCATTTGTGGCATCCTTTTGCAACCTAAAGGCTGTAGTGTCAACTGATAAAATTAAAGATTGCATAGGTAACAAAAGCGATGCAACAATTATAAATCCATTAGCAAATGGCTTTTCTTCTTTTTAGATGATTCTTGAGGACCCCAACTCAACCCTCATATCGAAGAGTGGATCTGAGACCCAGATGGGAAATCTGACATCCGGAATGCTATTGTGAAACTAGCACGACATGATTCATAAGTTTTAGTTATAGAACGTGCAGAATCAAAAGATATATGCCTTGCGTATGGTCTATAGTATAACAATAAGTTGAAGCAATAGACTATTTTGATCATTTAAAATTATTTGTCCTACACACGAGTATATCGTTACAGGCACAGGGAAATTTACATCATATCATATATACCTATTGATACTCTATGTTGATCAATGGACACCTACTAATCACGTTGATTTCAATGTAATTGAATTTCTCATATTCTCCCGATAGCCTAATTGTTCTTTTACAGTAGACCGGTAGTGGAAACACAACAGTTATTCTACTCACAACTACGGAACCACCAAGTTAACGTTTTCAATAATTGATACTACATGGAAATTTTCGAAAGTATAGAAATATGTATTATGTATTATCTACAAAATCTCTCTTGCTCTTGTATAGCTGTATTCTGAAATTCTATCATTCTAACCAGACATATAATTAAGGAGACAGTGGCATCGGAGGAAGTCTGGCATTACCATTGTATGTTTTGGCAAGACAGTTATGTTAGAGCTCATTAGTATCTGACACATACAAATGACGCTGAGTACACCATAATACCGGATTAAAATACCTGATGTTGTTGTTGTGGCGTTCTGGTAAAAGCCGGTAAGTGTTTACCAAAGACCTCTTTAATATTTTATTAGATCGACTTTTAGATTATAAACGCTTCTCTGATCTCCAGTTTAACTTTAACCAGAGGAAGTATGATAATCTTTAGCATATAATATCGCACCAAGCGACAATATCAATGTTGAACAGGATACCAGCTGTGTATTACAGGCGTGATGCTGAATAAGATTCGCAATATGTGATATTTACACATGGCCACGAAAAACAGGGTGTTAACATGCAATCATGGTGATCTTTGTTTCCTTTGCACGGGACTACCATTCCAAAAATAAATAATCTTCCAAAATGTAATATACATGTGAAAATGAATGACAGCCCATTACTGCTTTTAGTGACTTGGGTATTTACATAGGACTTTGAGACCATCAGAGCAACAAGGATATGAGATGAAATCTTGGTGTTATTTATTTGTGAAGCCGTAGATTACGACTGTAAAAACACGTCTTGCCCCGAAACGCATTATCTTGGGTCAGGGGTGGAGACATAGGTCAGCGTTAAGCTGGCAGTATGACAGGCACACCTGTGTGGCACAGGATTTAATTGCGCATCGCTGTTTACAGAGTACGTCCGTACTTGTTAAACAGCGATGAGCTACGTGACGAGGCAGACATCTTGCCGTGACGAGGATCAAGGACGAGCTGGCCACGCCTTCTGGGGTGACATCTCCTGATTTTCGTAACTGATAGAAGGAAAAGGTGTTCTCGTGGACCAATGGGAGAAGAGTTCTGGCTGTCGTTTTATAACGTATTTTACTGGACACGCTGGCACCTTTAGTCGTTCTCACTCAACCAGCACAGCCCGGGCGTGTTTTGGTGAGAACGCAGAGCGGGTCGTGAGTTGGGACAACGAGAAACTCTGCCAAATTTGGTATCGACTGGGAATCATTTTCTGAGATACATCAGACGGTAAGAAATTTCCTTGCAGTTAGATTATTCACATAACAGCTAGTTCTCGTGTTTTTCACTTTCTTTCAAATGTACTACTGTTAGTACAACATTTTATTCGGTGATCAGACAGTATGTGTCGGGCGCACCGGACAGTACGGTGTCGGGCGTTCTGTGCAGCCATGTTCATTGATATACAATGTATCACAGTTGCTCACCAAATAATATGCATAGATGATTGGGAAATCGCCAATACTCCACGTCGGGTGTGAATGTTGCTTTTTACCGTGAGGTTACAAAAATAGTTGAAGAACTTGTTTGATCAACAATGCACAATTTTTGGCCTCCCCAATAAACTATTTATCTATCAATACGCAGGAGTCAAAACGACAAACATGATGTGGAAATTGTTGCTGTCCACTTTTGTGACGTTCGTCGCCATTCGCGGGACAATTGGTAGGTACTGTTTACTTCTGTTCGTAACGAGAAGGAAAACTAGGAACAACACAGTGCGATTTGTATCTGGGTAAATATTTCGTCAACGTGCATTGGATGGCACCGACTCAATACTAGTACCTTTCTGGCCCTGCCTTATTTGTATTATATCTATCATTACAATTGTATCATTTTGGCCATGGTAATTTGTGCAATTAGCAGCCTACAGAAGAACAATTTGCAGGCTGCCCGATCATGACATAGGTCTGTTGGGCATGTAATCGTGTGGCATCATTCCAATCTGCCACATTCATCCCTACACCTATCTCTCACACAGGGAATTTACATTTAATTGAATTGTTCTTGGTTGCTGTTTTGGGATGAAAGATACCCTGGGAATATTAGTCTTGATAGTTGTGAAGCGGTGATGTGGGGGAAATACACGAGGACGTAGTTGAATTTTGCATACCGAATACATTTTCCTCAACATGTTGGGGTGTGAGGATGTACCGACATCATGACACGTCGGAACTTTTGGACATTGATCAATATGAGGGAAATGTCAGAATTCTTATTTTGTGTAAACATATATCCCAGCCACAGCTTTCTATTTTTTTGCCACTTCTCTAGTTTAGAAGCGTCTTTTATTTGCACATGAAGTCTAGCTGTATATTTATAATAGATAGCGTTTTTATGTACTATTAGTTTTATGTGCTGGTGTTTTCATGTATACGTACTAGACTTTATATTCAGATAACAATGTGCATAGGTAGGCTGTTCCAGGCTTGCTATTGTGTTATCCATGACAACTTTTAAATCATTGTACAACATTTCAATTTTGCTGTTTTTTATGACTACCGATTATCTTGTCGCCAATGTACAAATATAGTTTATATAGTTTATATATTGATATATTTTGGTCTCTTACAGTTAGCTAACACTATTGCTGGTTATATATCGTTGATACTCGTACGTTTTCGTATCGACGTAACACATTTTAGAAAACAGATTTTACTCTCTCTCTCTAGATATACACACATCCAACTTGGCCATCCCAATACGATTGAAGTATTTGCATATAGCTATCCAGTTGTTCTGTTTACGCCAATTTACATTTTTTGGTAAAACGAAAGAACCCTTTACCAATCATGGCAAAAGGAGGCAAATAACTTGATGTCAGGTTCGCCCAGGGTGCCGAGGAATATTCCGAAGAAGATTCTACTTCCAATGTTGCGGGTGCACACACCTCCATTGCCTCTTTCACGTCTAAATTATTGTGTGCAACCCCGCATGTTTGAACGTACGAACGTTGTTTGTTGTCTGCATGTACAGGCACGGCCGAAAACTGTGATTCTCCACTGGACTTGTTTTTCGTTCTGGACGGGTCCAGCAGCCTGGGTCCACCAAACTTCAGGAAGGTGAAAGAGTTTGCTGCCACCGTGGTCAGCAAGTTCACCATAAGCCCGACTGCCACCAGGGTTGGTGTGGTGCAGTACTCTCATTATGCCACGTAAGTATTTTTCGTCTCTCCATATTTCGGAAAATGGATTATCCATGTATATTTTCAGCATTTGCAAATATTGTGTATGTATATTGTGGAATCATGTTGATAACAACTGATAGAGATATTAGAAATATCATTTTCTATATGTGTGTCAAAATGATATCCATCACCTAATGTATTAAATGCTCTAAGAATCAAGTAGAATTACTACGTATGTGTAATTTTAAGCTTCTTCTTAATTTCAGTTTGGAGTTTAACCTGGGAGATTATGACGACATGCTATCTACCTTGGCCAAAATCAACCGCATTGTTTACCAGAGAGGCGCCACGTACACTAACTGGGGCCTAGACCTCGCTCGTAAGAAGCAAAGTGGAGGGAGGACGAAACTGGCGAACCTGTTCCAAAAGTAAGTATAGAAAGATTTGCGCTACTGATACTGCAGTTTGATCATGATAGACACATCCTCTCATGACAGCCACTGTATGCATATATGTGTATGTCAAACAGCGATCCGCCCTTTTCCCTGCGGTTAGCGCGTGACAGCCGTTAGCCAACAATACCCCCTCGTGTTGTCAGGGGACAGGTTGCCGGCTGACCATAGGCGGCGACGCGATTGTTATAGTTGACGGCTGGCCAGCTCTAACGCAGCGAGAAGGGCAGATCGAAGGCCGCTGCTTGCCTGCACAGGCGGAGGGACCTGGCACGAGAGGATGGATTGACACAAAAGACTCACCCTCTTTATAGGTGATGATCGTCTTAACGGATGGACAGTCTGCACGTGACGTAACGGAGGCTTCTCAGGCCTTGGCCGAGGAAGGCATCATTGTCTACTGCATTGGCGTGGGCAACGTTGACCCAGCGGAACTACTGGTGATCGCCAACAACGACGCAAGCAAAGTGATTGCGTTGGACGACTTCAATGCCCTGGTCGCAGAGATTGACCAGATTTCCATCGTTGTCTGCGAAGGTAAGTCATCTATAATACTCATATTGTTAGTTACCAGCAGTTGTAGACACATAACACAAAAATCCATTGGAGATAGTGTGAGCAATATTCCAAACCTTTGCGACATGTTCAGGAAGATGAATCTGTTTGATTGTGGGAACCTGTTGTTTTCTTGTTTGCCACAGTTGCCATTGAGCGGGCCGACCCCTGTTTCAGCCAGCCTTGCCAGAATGGCGGTACCTGTATCACCCTCGATGAGAACCTCTCCTACGAATGTCAGTGCCCGCATGATTATGCTGGAAGCCACTGCGAAATACGTGAGCATCATGATTATCTTGCGATCTATGATGTACAGGGTTAGCACTACGCCATTTTGTAGAAATTTAGTCACATATTAGACCGAAGCAACTTTGCAGTATTGCTATGCAGGGTACTTTAGACTCTATTTTTGTGTCGATTACGTGGGGTACCACACAACATCAACATCAACATCCACCATTTCGGGTTCTGAGATACCGCGCGTGGTAGACACGAAAATCATGTCGAAGATGCCCTACATGGCAATGCTACACCCTCCGTTCCTCTGGTACACATTCTTCATGAACTACAAAATGGCACTCTCTCAAAATCTCTCTTAGTGTAGACAACACCTCCGCACGGTGCCGCGTCCTAATTTGGTGCTCAGTGAAAGGAGTGCAATAGAAGTGAGCCACCTGTAGTGGTGTTCTACTTGTAAACTTGCATATTTGAAGTGGTATGTACGTTAGTGGTATGTATTTCCCTGTAGATTGCGCCATCGACGTCGTTTTCGTCGTTGACGCTTCGTCGAGCATACAAAACAACTGGTTCAATGTTGCCAAGCAATTCATCATTGAGTTCGACCAATGCTTCACCGGCCAAGATATTGGGGTAAGTTTTTAATTCTAAATCTTCACATATTCAATGCAAACCCACACAAGTATCTGTCTTTTTATATGACATGTAGGAAGGCATTTTGTTTCTGTTTTCAACACAAAATGATAGCAAAATGATCACAATAATATCAAATTTCTTGTTATTTGACATAGCTTGGAGTTATTACATACGACTGCGTGCCGAGGACAGCTATCCCTCTAGGACTCTACACTGCCGGGTACGGCGGTTTTATGTACGCCATTGTCCGTGTGCCGTACACAGGGGGCCTCAGCGGAACTGCCATGGCGATTAGCTTCATGACCTATACGGTAGAACCGTAGTTTCTGATATCTGTTTAGACTGTCACAAACTATGTAGTAGAATGCTCATCTGACGATGTTATATATTTGCGTGTGTACATTGAAAAAAAAAAGATAATGGAACACTGTTAGAAAAATGTAAATCTGTAACAGTGGATAGGATTACTTGGTAATTGAGTATTTCTAAATTCTCTCCTACACTTTCCTCTATTTCCACGGTATATACATGTTTTATCTTAATGCAGGGTAGATGGTATGTTTTATCTTTAATTCTCAGCTTTGTTGACTTAAACACTATAGAGTTTCTATGAATGCAGTTCTCAGAGGAAGAACAGGGCAAGAACACCGATCTATCATACTCGTAACATGATCTTCTACATTTAATCCTAATGATATGTGTTTGTTTGTTTGTTTATTTATTTTTTTGTTTGTTTAGTCCAATTTCCGTGCCGGGGTGCCCCGGGCAGCGGTCATCATTACAGACGGGGATGATCAAGACGGCATGAGCGGAGTGGTATGGTCTATTTTTTTCAGACATGTTTTTCTCAGAACTCAGACCATGCTGTTTCGTGTCTATGTCTATGTAACCAAAGTTCTCTTTGTTGTTTCACTGGTGATCTACAACTTCTATCATATTATTTTTTTCATGATTGTGAGGTGGAGTGTTTTCTTTGTCTTACTGTTTTGAGCTAATAATATGTTTGCTTTTGATCATTGTTATGTTGATTTGAGTTCAAGTTATTTCATTGTTATACTTTGCATATTTCACTATATTGATTTGATTTTTGTCGTTAACGTTTAACGGTTAACATAAAGTCATTTGTGATGATCTAACTAGGCTGCCATGGCTCAAGATGCAATGGACGCAGGAATCACCCTGTACGGCGTGGTTAATGGTGGAATCCCAGGCTTTACGAACATCAATGCGCTTGAGGTCATCAGTGGCGGCGCTGACAACGTGTTCAGCATCCACGACGATGCCTGCCAAGTCGCCTACCGTATCCTGGGTGACCTGTACCCATGCGGTGCGTACAATTCACACACCTACACAGCAACATCAGATGGTGAAAACCTTCCACTTTTGTGCTGTGTAAACGACATGCAGTATAAACGACATGCAAATTCTATTTCATGCCTATCTTTATCATGAACAGGCGTTGGGCAGCGTCTATGGTGTCATTTTCGACAGGCTCAAGATCCAAACAAATCAAATGTTACCATACAAGATCTTAGGAATGATATGAATGATGCAATGTTACATATGTTAAAAGACAAACTAATGAATTTGAACATGTCCAAAAGCTATCTCTCAGTGCATCTGAAATGCCGCACTGGTTGTTGATGAATGCTATGGAGCCTGCATTGAAGCTGCCTCTACCAATTTGATACAGAATGGTTGCCCATTGATGCAAAATGGCTGCCATTTATGTAAAATGGTTGATATTGATGGAAAATGGCTGTACAGGATGTTTGTACAGGGTGTTTATGAAGTTAGAAATTATAACTTATATATTCTAAATTCGTTGTTATAGCTGCCCTTATGTTAACAGGTATGGAGGATGAAACTCGTTAACAGATTGACCATGATGAAGACACAAGTAAGTACCCCTTAAAAGTACAGAAACCTACTATTTAGTGCGTTTTGATGGATTATTCAAATTTTAGTTAACTATAGCTAGACGATAAAGAATATCATGAGCATTTTCATTAAATCTAATGGCATAAAATTAGCTACCAATCATCATTAAATGTGATGAATTCTATTCATACCCATCAGGGCCTGAATGCACTTAGGTTGGACATCTAGAGTATGATAAGAAAACCATGCTAGGCTTTATCTGTATATGTATATGATCTATATGATCTACATGATTATTCTCTCTTCTTGAAATTAATAACAATAACTGTCATCTGCATGATGTCTTCTCTGGAAATTTAGATGTATCCAACAGGATATAGATATATCCAACGTGACTAATTGACATTGCTTTGACTTTAGAGGGTTTTGATCTACAACAAGTATTTGAGGCTTAGAGGTGTGGAATTTATCAATAAAATCTATTTGTACTCCCATACAGACTCGCACGAATGATATAAAAACAACGAAGAATGCATCCTTGAAGAATATCTACAATTTCCAGATTTAAACTGAGGAAACCATGTAACCAACAGCATAAAGTAATTTCTGATGCAAGATATCATAAAATGTCCGATATCGCTCGGAAACATGAAGAAAAAATAAAAGATTACTTAAAGGTAATCCAAAGTATGTATAAACCTTATTACCACAACTGCATGTCACATATGCATCATTCATTGGATTCATCAATGTCCTTAAAGTTCACTAGTACTATTGTGAAAACAACTATACAGAGAACAGTGAAACTGTTGGTATAGGATTGTTCTAAACTTATTTTTTTGCTCCCGAAAGTTGGAAAAAATACATATCCTACATCAATTTGAGCACATCTATAGTTCCTACCATAGTGTGCCTTAAACAACAGGAAAATAACACAGTTATGCCCCATCACACAATAATGACATTTGGATCACATCAATTAAAGTTTATCTGAAAGGTATTGGTTTTATCTTAAGAATAGAATAGAAAGAATCGAAGGAATATATGGAAGTAAATCCTGCTTAGTTATTAAACAGACTAAACACTTTAGTAATGATCAGATAGAAGGTATATCTATGAAATTTGCAAGTACCTGAAGAAGATTTTTAAGGGCATTAAGGTAAATACATCACTGCACGTTTTACGCTAGACATGAAGCAGCAACTGCTCTATTTCTTAAGGCTATGATGGTGGTGATTTAGATATATACTCAAGGTGTGTACTCTTACGTTTTGATCTAAGCTAGCTATAATACAAAGCGCATTGGCTCCTAGAGTAACGAAGAATATTGTTGGCTTTTGTGAGGTCAAGAATCCATCAGCCGTTTAGCAAAACTCCTTATAATTGTAAACCAACATTTCAAGCTGAAATGTTAGATACGATTTATCTAGAAACTAAAAGTGTTAATCAACTTTTCTCAACTCTTGAAATGCTAATAGTATGATGTTCTTTAAACAATGGAAGTGTTATGATAAGTTTATCAATAGCTATAAGTGTTGGTCTCAATAATAATCTTGGAATTTCAAATTCGGATAATCAAAGTAAACACAAAATAGAAGCTTTACTGAAAACACATATTGTAGTAGACCTGTATAAAATCAGGTAAACCTGCAACATATATGATACACCTACATTGCATGCACAGAATGTAGCATATATCTTTGGCGAGCTTGGAATAGACAATAAAAGGTGGAGGAAAGATCCTGACTGTGTTTTAGTCTTCTTACAAACAAATCTTTTATTTATTTCTGGGATGAGACAGCAGGTTATTGTTTAATCCCGGGTCAAGTTATGCACCTTTTCTGGTTTTCCTTGCTTTGTACAAACAGAGCCTGTAAAAGTTTCACAGAAAGTAGTCGTAGAGACTTGGATTTTTTTCACTCATTGGTCACCACGTAACAAGGTCTCAAGGTCAATCCAAGGTTGTAACAGAATTACTTCTCCCTAAGTCAGAAACATCATAATTGAGACCAGCCCATGCTCACAAGGGCACAAGATCGGTGAGTGACATGGCAGGATTCGAACCCGCGCCCCCTTGATTCTAATCCGAATATTCTGCACTTACGCCACATGACCCCAGACCCACCCAAGAAGGGTACCCCATTTTAGGATGGAATGGTTTGATCCACTGGGTTGTATATTTAACAGAATTAATTCGACTTTTTTCACTCATTGGTCACCACACAGGGAAGGACCCCTACTCTTTTCGATAAGTGTGTCTCCCCAAACATGGGAGCTGCATTTTAACGTCCTATCCGAGTGACGTCTATAGACGTCCCTAACCGAAGCTAGGTATTCATTTCCACCGGGGTGCAGTGAGGTTAATGCCTTTCCCAAGGGCACAAGATCGGTACGTGACATGGCAGGATTCGAACTCGCGACCCCTTGGTTCTAATCCAAACATTCTGACAAATTTTCAACTTTAGCAATTTTTTCTGATCACACGTTCTGCTGAGGTATTTAATGGGAATCCGTAGGAACAGAACTATGTTTCGTTTTTATTAATAAGTATGTCCTTCAGACGTCAGTGCGACTAAATAGTATGTTGTCTCTTTTACTGAAATCAAACAAATGGAATTCCAAATTGGTGTATAATAAAACCACGTGTATGTAACATGCACATATCATCATCATGTACATAGGATGTACACCGAAGGGGAGGTATTTCAGACCCTTGGTGCAAAATCATTAATTTGCGATTTTCTCAAGACTGCAGGGCAAGTGCCAATGTGTGAGGACAGTTTTGAACGTATAGGGAAATGCTATACCGTCTCCCTGTATACAGAGTAAGATCCTGTATACAAATGATCTCTCTCTCTCTCTCCGGATGCCGGATGCAGCCCTGCACTGTGCCCAAAATATAAAATGGTAAACAAATAGTGCACCGGCGTTCTATCTTAACTCTATCTGCAGCAACCTTTGTCGAGTATTAATTCTACGTATCAAAGCCGAAACACCAGTGACAATTTCACATTATGATTTATTGTTTTAATCATATTATGGAAATCATGAATACCTCTGGCAGTCATCACAAGTGGAATCGTCTGCAATAAATCATTGTATATTTACACTTCTCCCATCCTCTCCCATAGCAGGTGTACGTATACAGATGTAACTCCATAGTGTAACGTACAATTACACCGGGTTTTTAGTCGAAGAGTGTGTAATATCATTATGTAGCTGGGGTACCATCAAAAGATGCACTGGCTCTGACAGTTACCTAACAAACTGAAAAGATTAAGTCTAGCTAAGAGGCTTGAGTTCAACATTACAAATGTGTATATTTACAGCTGCATAATTCACAGTAGGCACACATTGTAGAGGCTGTATGTTGACATGCATTGACACAAACGAAATACATCTAAGTGTGCAACTTATGTTAAATTCGTGTCGAGTGAGTCGTAAGGGACTCGAAATTGTTAATGCTGTCGCCATGCATCAATGAAAGATGACGGCATGACATCTCAATCACAACTTAAGGGGTACACTGGTGGTTACATTCTTCTTCTCTTTTCTTGGCGGAAAGATTTTATTTTCAGCGAATGTGCCAAATCCAGACCAAAAACATGCACGAGCCGGACTCGGTGCTCTCAAATGCCGGATGCTCCTCTGCACTGTGCAGAAAAATATAAAATAGTAAACAAATAGCACATTGGACATTCTATCTTAACTCTATCTGCAGCAAACCTTTGTCAAATATCAATTTTTATTTATCATAGCCGAAACACCAGTGACGATTTCACACCATAGTTCATTGTTTTAATCATATTATACAAATCATGAATACCTCTAACAGTCATCACAAGTAAAATCGTCTGCAATAAATCATTGTATATTTACACTTCTCTCATGCTCTACCATAGCAGGTGTACGTATACAGATGGAACTACATAGTGTTATATACAATTACAGCGGGTTTTTAGTCGAAGAGTGTGTGATATCATTATGTAGCTGGGGTACCATCAAAAGATGCACTGGCTCTGGCAGTTACCTAACAAACTGTGAAAAGATTGAGTCAAGCTAAGAGGCATGAGTTCAACATTACAAACATGTATATTTACAGCTGCATAATTCACAGTAGGCACACATTGTAGAAGCTGTATGTTGACATGCATTGACACAAACGAAATACATGTAAGTGTGCAACTTATGTTAAATTCGTATCGAGTGAGTCGTAAGGGACTCGAAATTGTTAATGATGTCGCCATGCATCAATGAAAGATGATGGCATGTCATCGCAATCACAACTTAAGGGGTACTCCGTTGGTTACATTCTTCGTCCTTTTTTGTTGTTGAAAGATTCTATTTGAAGCGAATGTGCCAAATCCAGACCAAAAACATGCACGAGCCGGACTCGGTGCTCTCAAATGCCGGATGCAGCCCTGCACTGTGCAGAAAAATATAAAATGGTAAACAATAGCGGATTGGACATTCTATCTTGACTCTATCTGCAGCAACCTTTGTCGAGTATTAATTTTATTTATCATAGCCGAAACATCAGCGAGGCTTTTACATCATGGTTTATTGTTTTAATCGTTTTAGACGAGACAAACCATGAATATCTACATGTATGATAGTAATCACAAGTAAAATCGTCTGCAATAAATCATTGTGTATTTACACTTCTCCTATGCTCTTCCATGGCAGTTGTACGTATACAAATGTAACTCCATAGTGTTATATACAATTACACCGGGCTTTTGGTTGAAGAGTGTGTAATATCATTATGTAGCTGGGGTACCATCAAAAGATGCACTGGCTCTGACAGTTACCTAACAAACTGAAAAGATTGAGTCTAGCGAAGAGGCATGAGTTCAACATTACAAATATGTATAGTAGGCACACATTATAGAAGCTGTATGTTGACATGCATTGACACAAACGAAATACATGTAAGTGTGCAACTTATGTTAAATTCGTATCGAGTGAGTCGTAAGGGACTCGAAATTGTTAATGATGTCGTCATGCATCAATGAAAGATGACGGCATGTCATCGCAATCACAACTTAAGGGGTACTCCGTTGGTTACATTCTTCGTCCGTTTTTTTTTTCGGCGGAAAGATTTTATTTTCAGCGAATGTGCCAAATCCAGACCAAAACATGCACGAGCCGGACTCAGTGCTCTCAAATGCCGGATGCTCCTCTGCACTGTGCAGAAAAATATAAAATAGTAAACAAATAGCACATTGGACATTCTATCTTAACTCTATCTGCAGCGACCTTTGTCGAGTATTAATTGTACGTATCATAGCCGAAACACCATTTCACAAGATCATGATTTATTGTTTTAATCATTTTAGACGAGACAAACCATGAACATATATAATAGTAATCACAAGTAAAATCGTCTGCAATAAATCATTGTGTATTTACACTTCTCCTATGCTCTTCCATGGCGGGTGTACGTATACAAATGGAACTCCATAGTGTAATATTAATATACAATTACACCGGGTTTTTAGTTGAAGAGTCTGCAATATAATCATTATGTAGCTGGGTACCATCAAAAGATGCACTGGCTCTGACAGTTACCTAACAAACTGAAAAGAAGTCTAGCGAAGAGGCATGAGTTCAACATTACAAATATGTAAATTTACAGCTGCATCATTCACAATAGGTGTGAGTGGGAATTATATATTAGGGGGTGTCTATATTAAACGACGGTGGCTATGCGTCTCTTTCCTTTATCAAAGCGATCTGCCTCAGGTTAAGTACCTTATGATAATCTGTACTAACATATCTGATACAATAAAGGAAAATCCAATGATTGGTATATTGTGTACACACGTGTCCATAATGTGCACACACACACAGTGTGTAGATGGTTAAATGATCGCCTCGGTAGAAAAAAAATCATCAATACGAAGAGCGCAGGTGTTTTTTAACAATAGCGTCTGCGAAACGTATGATTGGCGTCGTCTTGTCGTCTGTTATTGAGAACGAAGTTGTCCAAATAAACCCCAATCAATTATTCCAGACGTGTTGTTGATATTTCTTCATAAAAATAGACCAGAACTGTCAGTGATACCATCTATGAGCTGTTATATTGATGTCCCATTGTCGTCAATGAACACACACATGTTGGGAAAACACGCCAAAGTAATAACTTCAGCGCACACAGCTTTATTACCTGTTTATAGTTATTGATTCTAATAGCGGAGATGAAAGGGTCCCAGACCTTTTTCACTATTTACGGCACTATCCAAGATTAAAGAGAAGATATTGTGCCAAAATGTAAATACAGGGATCAAAGGCAATATAGTCGGTAGTATTATTGCACATATCAGGCACCGCCTTAGTTGATTTTGTTGCCTTTTACACAGTCAAATGTTAAATAACATCTACACCGCTGCTTCTTTTGTCATATTTTATAAGAAATCTAATCATCCGATACGAGGCAGCCACAAAGTAGTGATGATAAAAGGGAGGCAAATCAAAGACAAAATGTCACAAATGTATTACGTGGGTTGTTGTTTACTGACAACAGAGGAGAACGTGCGATGTTACAGACACCTGCGTAGACCAGTTAGGATATTGCCACAAGTTGGGGAAGTTACTGATTGGTAGAGAGGTGATCTTGTGATGCTCCAAGAATACGGACCAATGGGAGCAGCTCAAGTTTGAGGCGACAAAACGGTCCGTACCTGACACGCTGGCGTATTTCGACGTCGTCTCTCGACGACTTTAGAAGATCTTTTTCTTTGAACTGTGAGAAGAGAAGTTAGGGCGCCGCGGAGCTGACACTGGTTCAGAACGCTGCCCCAAAGTTTTTCTACTTTCACGACATTCTTGAAGACACGGTATACGGTAAGAAATGCGCTCACTCGCTCTGACGTGCAAAGTTTACATACATGTCACAAATATTATTGTAAGCCTGTCAAATATTACATTTTTATCTGGGCATAAAACAGTTATGTTAAGAATATTAGCACAAAGTTTATTATGGTTCAGTCTTTGCCAATTTGGCTCCGTCTGACCATTAACGGGTATTTTTTCTGCTCTTACAGGAACATCAGAAACATGAAGTGGACGGTGTTAGTCTCGGCTCTTCTGCTGTGCGTCTCGATCGGTGGGACAAATGCACAAGGTGAGTGTAGATTTTAATAATTTCTTTTTTTCTTATTCCAACATTTATCACGAGACATGGTGATGGCACCCTTATTTTTATGCCGCTACTAACTCTGAGGAGAAACGCATGAACGGACAATAGACATACTCATTTTCTCCCGAGTTAAGATCGGGGGCCCTTGGTTACGCCACATGACCCCCTCATGATTTTTCTGTGCAGCATGTGTTTTTTGACGACCCAAAGTTGCAACATACTTTTATACGGCCTTCATTTTGATAAGATAGTAGAAGTACTTCGATCAGACGAGAATCTCTTCTGACAAATTAAAGGAAGACATTTTGGTCACCATGTTCAGCGACAGACCCATCCTTTTGTGTAAAATCAAGAACTGAGTAATAAATCAGGTCGGTCAGCAGTGAATCCGAGCCTACCGGAGAGCCGTCCAAGAGTCCCCCAGTGATTGGCCAGGAAGCCTCCCAGGAGTCGCCCCGCCGCCAATGTATAGACTGTGATACCGCACAGAAATCGATCCGGTAGCGGCCCAGAAATCGGTCAGCGAGCCGCTCCAAAACTGTTCCCAGAAATCATGCAGGAAGCCGCCCAGGAATAAGGAAGGTGTTCATCCTGAGATCGGCCCAGAACTCAACTTCAACTCACCGCACAGCAATCGACCAGGGAGCCGCCTAGGAATCCATCCTGGCAGCGCTGAGGTATCGGCCGTGGCCAAACATAGGAATCGACCAGGGCGCCGCCCAGGTATTGACCGGGAGTCGCCCGAAAATTTCACATGGACTCACCCAGTAATCGTGCGGGAAGCCACCTAGGCACTGCCATGATCAGGGAGTCATCCGAAAATACATTAGGTTGGCCAGGAATTCACCCAGGAATTCTTCAGCGAGTCGGCTAGGAATTGTCCGGAGAGCTGCCATGGAGTCGGCCCCAGAGTTGCACAGGAATTAGCCAGGAACTGCGTAGGAATTGGCCAAGCAGCCACCATTGAATTGCGCAGTGTAAGCCGCAAAATGAGGATATGATCGTAGTCCCTAGTTATCCTTAAAAATCCATTTTCTCTTGAAACGTTTGGTCAAGTTTGGAGACTTTGGGGCTAGAAGGAAGAGGTAGGGCCTTAACTTTACTGCTGTGGTCAAGTTTTGTTTTCACCAGTTGAATAGGCGTAATGACAAGCCTGAGTGATTAGATCTGACCTGCCCAGGTCGACTAAGTAAGAAATTTAGGTGAAAGATAACTTTATGCTATATCTGGGACTGCTATATCTGCTATACCTGGGAGTTTCAACCGGTCACTGCCCTGGTTTCCTTCTTAATATATTTGGGAGGCACGCCCTTGTGACTTTCTGTTACAGACGAATTTTTGAGATTGAAATGTGGGAAGTACTTTTATGAGGCCTTGTTTCAATGTAGTTTAACTATAGCTTTCAAAGGCCTAACATAATGGTGGTATCTGATCAGTTTTAACAATGAATCGACCAGGAAGCCGATCAGGAATTGCTGACAGATTAGCGCTATAGCCGAGAAATCATACAGGGGGTCACCCAGGAGTCAGCCACGGATCCGTCCCGGAAACGGAGCCGGACAGGACTTTCACAGGAGGCCGCCATGCAGGGAATTGACTGAAGCCCAGCAATTCTGTCCGAGGGGACGCATGAAATTGGTCAGAGATTGTCCAGGGAGCTACCCAGTAGAGGGATGCGATTATCAAATACCGAATATCTTGATGTGAGCAACATACGAGGATTAGCTGACGTTGTTTCATTCAAACATGTTCCGCCGGGTCCTCGTTTTCACTGAAGGATTCAGCTTACTAGTACGTATATATGATGACAGTACTAACCAGCCCAGTACTTATTTAGCAACTTTCGTATTCAAAATGCACAATAATGACCCTGGATTTTGGTCAAAATTCAATTTGAAATTGCCTTGTTCTTTCAAGAGTACACTCCAACATGCAAATTTGCAACACCAACTCTCGATCCTAATGTAGAAAAAGCACGATTGGTATATGTTTGTGGAATATGTTGTGCTTATTGTTTTGAAAGCGAGGATGACGGAACTAGGAGTAATGTATGCAAAGTAACTCATTTCCACAAACCTTATTTACGTACTTTAGAAGTCTGGAACTGTCACAGATAACAGAAGAAGAATTTTCTGGCACGGCAATTGTACATGGTGCACTATATGGTAATAAATATGGAACAAAGTACAAAAAAGAGGTATAGAAGAAAACTTAACAATTTAATTACTAAAGGAATAAGGGCTAGCAATATGTCTTTGATGTTGGATTCGAGTGGGACTAATCATGACTTTCGGTATTTTTTCTAATAACACAGCAATCTTTTAATTGATTGGTAATTGAGAATGTATTTCACATGATCAATCGAGTCAAGGACAACAGTAAATACAGTTTTCTATGCATCATGAAGAAGAGAGTCCTCAGGTAAGTTTATCAAACGGTGCCAGTATTTAATGAGCTATAGATTTAGCAGATATCATAAATGGGGAAAGTGCCTAACTATTCTCGCACGCAGATGTCGTTAGATGGGTTTGAATGGACTCCAAGTAGAAATTTTTAAAAATACGTGCATGTATGTAGAATGTTGGTCTGTCTAAAGGAAGGCGTATATTATCATATGGTATACCTGCCAGAATTAACCAATGCAGTTCCTTTTCTCAAATGTTCAGACAATTAATGTCAGAGTACCATTTTAATGTATCTCAGAGTACCATTTTCATGTATCAGAGCCGTTGATCAGCATGACCAATCCAGCTAGCTTGTGATGTTTGAGAAATGCATGGATACTATATCAGCGAGATTGGCGCAAAGACTGCATTAATACACTGCCCAATCAAAATTACTCAAACCCCTCGTTGTGAAATTATTCTTGTTGCACATGTTCATAGAAATTCAAGTAACTCAGCTTGTAGAGCAAAATTCGGGGTGTGCCCATCAGACATAAGTTAAGCACTAGCTACGTGGTTTGTTATGCTTTCTTTTTTAAAAGGTACATTCGCAGAGTAGGATTGTTTGAGGAGAGGGTATACAGGTAGCTTCAGTGAGGGCAAAATGTTTTCGCTCCGTAATGCGGATGCGAGAGGCGCAGCATAACATCACACTGTTGGTGGGCAGGAGTGCCTAGTTGCTGACAAACAGCCGATGCATGTGTGAAGCAGGGTTCGTAGATCTGTGACAGGTTTTCCAAAGCATAGGCTGCATATCACGGCTAAATAGCATGCATGCTCAGAACAAAAACGAAATGAGAAAAACAAAACAGCCCTGGCACAACTTATAGAGAAATGTTATGCATTTAGAAACACAAGCACACCATCCCGAGCAATAAACAATAATGATAGCTTTATAGACAACTAACTAAGAATAATAGAACATCTTTGATTAACTTGAAAGTGTATGTCATGATAATCAGCACAAGACACAGCTAACGAGTAAAATCAGTACTTCAGAAAGCATTGTGGATTTTGGCTCTTGTTTACATAAAAACATAAAGAGATGGCAGTAGTGCCTCGAGCCGGATACGTACCTTCACATGAAGCCATGCATGCTGGATTCTAATGTTGTCTCTTCTTGAGACATTCAGGGTTTCCCACAGACATCTCATTTCAAAAGCCAATAGGAGTCGTTCATCACTTTTTTTTCAATATCCAAGTCTCACAAGCATGAGTGGCTATTGGGAGAATAAGGGCATGCAGCAGACGGGTTTCTTAGTTTTCTACGTTTCGTCATATTAGTTCTCACAGCTGCCAGCCGTCTGTTAGTCGCCTGTGGTGCTTCTGTTTTCATTCTCTGCTGCTTTCCGTCAACCTTATTTACGTACTTTCTAAGTCGTTATAACTGTCACAGATAACAGAAAACTTGTCTTGCACGGCAATTGTACATGGTGCATTATATGGTAACAAATATGGAACAAAGTACAAAAAAGAGGTATAGAAGAAAACATAGTGTCTTAATTACTAAAACAATAAGGGCTAGCAATATGTTTTGATATAGTGCTACAATCGAGTGGGACTAATCATGAGTTTCGGTATTTTTTCAAGTAACACAGCAGTCGATTAATTGATTGGTAATTGAGAATTCCTTAACATGATTAATCGAGTCAATGACATCAATAAATACAGTTTTCTATGCATCGTGAAGAAGAGAGTCCTCAGGTAAGTTTATCAAACGGTGCCAGTATTTAATGAGCTTAATTCTATAGATTTAGCAGATATCATTAATGGGGAAAGTGCCTACCTGTAACTCTTCTCGCACGCAGTCATTAGATGATTTTGAATGGACTGCAAGTAGAAGTTTTTGATAACGCGTGTCACCTATGGTGAATGTTGGTCTGTCTAAAGGAAGGCGTATATTATCATATGGTATACCTTCCAGAAATAACCAATGCAGTTCCTTTTCTCAAATGTTCAGAAAATTCATGCCAGAGTACTATTTTGTTGTATCAGAGCCATTGATCAGCATGACCAATCCAGCTAGCTTGTGATGGTTTATTTTATTTATCTATTTATTTCATTTTCACCCACCTGGGTAGCCCAACTCAGCTTTGACAAGTTGATTTTCAGTGGGGCCCAGTTTACAGAAATAATAAAACATAAGTTAATACTTAAACAGCTGGTTGAGAAATGCATATATACTATATCAACGAGAGGGGCAAAGACTACATGAAGACACTGCATAATTGAAGTACTCAAACCCTTCGTTGTAAAAATGTTCTTGTCATACATATGAATTCGAGTTACTCAGAAGAACTCGGGGTGTATCAGGAATAGGCATATCAATCCGTATCACGGTTAATGACTAGTTACTATTCTACACACACTTTGCAATAGACTGTCCCTGATCGAACGCGTCACCCCCCCCCCTTGCTATTTGGGACACCTACGTGAAAATCATTGCGGGAAGGTCCGCCGCCAGAACGTCGGTTATGTTTTCTTTTCTTTTTAAATTCTTAGAGTAGAATTATCTGAGGAGATGGTAGAGGTAGCTTCGGTGAGGGCAAAATGTTTTCGCTCAGTGCGATGCAGCGAGAGGTACCACATAACATCACACTGTTGGTGGGCAGGAGTGCCTAGTTGCTGACAAACAGTCGATGCATGCGTGAAGCAGGGTTCGTAGATCTGTGACAGGTTTTCCATAGCATAGGGCAGGCTGCATATCACGGCTAAATAGCATGCATGCTCAGGACTAAAACGAAATGAGAAAAACAGCTCTATCACTCATGGCGGAAGGCACAACTTATAGAGAAATGTTATGCATTTAGAAACATATGCACACAAATGTGGACAATAAACAATAATGATATATATATAACTTTATAAACAACTACAAGAATAATAAAACATATTTGATTACCTGGAAAGGAAATCCAATTTGATGAGCACAGGTCACAGCTAACGAGTAAAAGCAGTATTTCAGAAAGCATTGTGGATTTTGGCTCTTGTGTACATAAAAACATAATGAGAGATGGTAGGGGTGTAGCGAACCGGATACGTACCGTCAAATGAAGCCATGCAGCTCTAAACAGCAAATGTTGTTACCTCCATGAAAAATGGAGGTATTGTTTTTGGCCTGTCTCTCTCTCTCTCTCTCTCTCTCTCTCTCTGTTTAAGCACATTTTTAGTCAGCATAACTTCATAACGCCTTTATGGATTGTGATGATATTTGGTATGCTGATAAGTCTTAGGAAGACGAAGGTCTCGGTCAAATATGGGCCTCCTGGTGGATGACCTTGGTACTGCAGCAGAACTTCCGGTTTTTGTATCTTTTGTCCTGAACATGCTATGGTCTTTATTTTTTTGGTGACAGATAGCTTATCTTGTCAGGAAAAATTGGTGTAAGTTTGGTCCCCCTAGCAGCTTGTTCTGGAACTGCAGGTTCGTTTCTGGTGAAAACTTTCAAAGCCAATAAGTCCAGATTGGAACAACGTACTTTCATCATCTTTGGTATGTAGGTACCTGAGAGAGAGATTTGTACATAATTAAATGCAAATTATGCAAATGAGGACTTAATTTGCATAATTAATGAGGAAATTCTATAATTACAGTGTTTTACATAATGGTACTGCTATACATGTAATCTATTTAATCTGTGGCAGGCGGAAATCAGATTATGCAAATGATGACCTGATTTGCATAATTGATGTGAAAATTTTGTGTATCGCCATGTAGTGTATGCGACTCCTTATTGGTGAATGATGGGAATTTTATACCTCGTGACATGTGTAAGTTACTTAAACGTTAGCACCACTATGCATATATTATGTTAATGTAGAGGTTATTTGCATAATTAATGAGGACATGTTGAAATGAAGTATGACAAAGCAAGCCCATATTTCATGGAGGTATGAGATCTCAGAACTCTTGTTTGTAGTGTATCGCCAACTCCCAGACAGTAGTATTTGGACCATCGCACACCGGGGCATGCCCATACTCCAAGGTGAATGATGACTGTTTTGGTTGTGGAGTCTTTTTGATGTTCTTCATTTTGTCAATCGCCGCCTTGATAGTGCTGTTCCTGTGCATTTTAGCAGAACTCCCCTGGAAGGCACGTCCTAGATCCACATCTCTGAATATGGAATCGGCGAACCTGAGCGAAGTGAGAAAAGTCGTGTTAAGTGCCTTTCCCAAGGGCACAAGATCGGTGGCATGTCAGGACTCGAAACCGAGACCTCTTGGTTTCGAGTCGAGCACTCTGCCGCTACGCCACACGACCCCACGCCATTTTTAATTGCTTCATCATTACACTTGGCGTCATTTTTGGACTTATACTGCAGCTGTTCCGTAGTATCACTACAACCTGGTGTTTCTAGACCTTCTAAAATTCGAGGGATGGTGCGCTTTGGCATAGTTGGTTTTTCGTCAACATCATGCTGATGTACTGGCGTGTATTTGCTCTTGTGTCGGAAAACTGTTTACAGTGTCCCTGAAGCACTGGGCGCCATCTTTAGAAATTGACCTTGACCTTTGTGTTGATGTTGCCCATCTCTGTATATACCTTATCAACCCACCATTTTGTGCACTCGCCTAGAGCTATCAGACCTTTTATTATTTCTCTGATCTTCGGAAGTGAACATACAGAAGTCCTTTACCTGTTTCCGTGTGGTAGGCAGGTTAGAGAGACTTGTTGTTCCCGGCGTGGTTTTCCAGGTGATGGCTGTTCCTTTCTTGGATTCAAAGTCTTCGTCGAGGCATTCCTTGTGGTACTGAATCCATCTCTCCAAATTGTTTGAGCGCAGTTAAACGCCGCCCATTCGGGTCTTCTCCTTATCTTCGTAATCAAAAGTAAGAGACTCGTCCACCGGGAGCTTGTTCAAGTTGTTGTTATAGGACTTGGTTGTCGGCGTCTTGGACGCGTTGTCGGCGTTTTCTTCGAATCACCCATTTTCTCGAAATTAGGCCACACAAACTTGATTTTATGGATGACATCCTCTGAAGACCCCTAAACTAGTGAGCGCGGGCGAATAAAAAAATCTGGCCAAAAATAAAAATGTTACTAAACCACAGCAATACAAAGCTGGTATTGTGAAGTTGCGGCAGTACTGTATACATAGCGACGTATACGACAAGCCGGCACATGCTGGCTTTTTGCGGAATTTGTGAATCGGCACTGTACGTATGTACTACTAGTAACTTCTTGAGTCGTGAAGCTTCGACAGCCTGGGTGCCATCCTCCAGAGTTACAACCGGCTCCGTATTGCCATTATAGCCTCGGAGGACGTGATATATTTTTTTTAGAACAGGCGAAAATCAATGCGCGCGCGGAAGTCATCCAGAAAATTAAGACGATGTGGCCTTATATCAGAATTTAAAGATCCAAAACCTTCTGAAATTACTTCAAGTATGTATTCCTAATATGATATATTCGATACTCTCAAAATACTCTTAAAATAACTTCTTGCGGCACAAAGTCTTCAAAATATGATTAGCGTCGGAGAGCTACCGTAGCGTGACCGCACTCTTCCGCCATCTTTAAACATGTATATATAAATGTATATAATTTTTAAAATAGTTAACGTTTCCGGTTCCTGTTACTTAGATGCATTTTAAAGATTCAAAACGCAATTCTCAAAGAATAATTAAACTCTTTGACCTGCAGTTTGCGGAGAGGGGACAGGCTTGTTCGACAACCCTTGTCCAGCAAACAGCGTGTTCACAATTGGCACAACCTGCTGCCCTGCGACCTGCCAGGATCTATCCGCCCCGAATTCGTGTACTCTAGGCGTTACGGACGGCTGCCAGTGTGATGGTACCCGCGTCTGGAGTAAGAACAACTGTGTTGAACAACCCGATTGCGGATGTATCGATCCTGACACCGGTACATATTATGAGGTCAGTTTATTGTATTTTTGTAGTGTCATTCTTTTGTGCTACGTTAGTCTACTATATGTCTATCTTGTTGATCTGCTTCATTATATTTCGTGACTCCTACGGGATTAGTAATATTACCACACCCACGTCTGAAAAGTTTGGAACAGTCATCAGTTATTGTATAGCATTTCTGTCATTCAGCCTAGCCAATGTCCTCCAAGCACCGACGTTTATCTGATCTCCAAGCAGATGTTACCGTTTGAATGTCTGTGTATAGCAGGGACCGGTTTTGTTTCAGACTTTAATGCAAGAGAATAACCGTCGATGGGGTTGATAGATCGCCATGATGTTTGGTGTGTAGATAGATTAAGTGATGAAGTAGAAAATTAGGTACAAATCATGTGGATCAGAGGCTAATTGTATAATTAAGGAGTAACATTTGTAAATCCGTCGCATTAGATGATAGGACCCTCAAACATATGACGATAGAACTGAGATAGAAATGAGCATTGATAAATATTAATTATGCAAATGAGGATCTGATTTGCATAATTGGTAATATAATACTATAATTTTGTAATGATAAATGATGATTATTTCATTCTTGCGGCAACTGGAAGGTAAGTACAGTTGAAAAGTTGAACATTATTAGATATAAACCTGCATCAGGGCCTTATTTATGGTGAGGAGGAAATGCTAAAATAGGCTTCTTTCCTAAGATAAGACTTTTATACCTTGAACAACTTGCTTTTGTTCGGGCCTATGTCTTCGCATCTAGAAATCAAAATGCAATTGTCTGAAATTCGGCATGTCGATAGTGAACTAGGGTACCAAACTTTAGCGCACATCGCAAACACCACGATTTCTTCGTGAAGGTTTGTGTCATAGGAACTATTGTTTTTGGACACTTTAGCTCAATGAAGTATGGACAACACCAGATATGCAAGAATGCGAATGCACTACAGGAGGGATCATCATTTGCAACCCAGTTGACTGTGATGGAGATGGAGGTTACACCTGGGAGTTTGTGGATGGAGCTTATGGATGCGACTGCACAGGCGACTGCTGTGGTGAGAGATAGTTTTACTACTTTGTAGTCGGTTTTAATGAATTATTGTACATTTGTGCCACACTTGGCTAAGTACAGGTCACAACAAAACAAGATACAGGTATAAAAAGAAACTAAGTACCGTTATATAAATTCAACTTCTCCTCGCTTTTCAGTTATGGTAAATATAAACGGACAGATATGTTTTTCGATTGATGGTTTGTCTAATTGCATTAGAAACATAAATTTTCTACAGTACTTTTAAAAGCGTATGAAATAGGGGAATAGGTTTTGCACAAACCTTTAAAGTTCATTTCTCTCTTTACTATGCAGTTTTAATTTGTATTACATGTTTTTTTTAATCACTGTGGTATCTGTATTATGGTATCTTACATATACATAGAGAGATTGTAAAAGATATGCTTCCCTTTCAGTTTCATGAGTGAAAAATTGACGCATTTCCAGTTTCCTTAGTGAAAAATTGACGCATTTCCAGTTTCCTTAGTGAAAATTTGATCCATTTTCCAGTTTCCTTAGTGAAAAATGGACGCATTTCCAGTTTCCTTAGTGAAAAATTGACGCATTTCCAGTTTCATTAGTGAAAAATTGACGCATTTACAGTTTCCTTAGTGAAAAATTGACGCATTTCCAGTTTCCTTAGTGAAAAATGGACGCATTTCCAGTTTCATTAGTGAAAAATGGACGCATTTACAGTTTCCTTAGTGAAAAATTGACGCATTTCCAGTTTCCTTAGTGAAAAATGGACGCATTACCAGTTTCCTTAGTGAAAAATTGACGCATTTCCAGCTTCCTTAGTGAAAAATTGACGCATTTCCAGTTTTATTAGTGAAAAATGGACGCATTTCCAGCTTCCTTAGTGAAAAATTGACGCATTTCCAGTTTCATTAGTGAAAAATGGACGCATTTTCAATTTCCTTGACGTTACTAAAAATTGACGTTACTAAAAATTGACGTTACTGATGGTTTTTTTTTACTGGTAAACCAAATTATGTTGCTAGCACTGCTGCTTCTCCATACTTCACAGGTATGAATTCATCTTTGTACCAGGCTTTTCTACGAGTACAATGCCTTTGTCCTTCTTACAAGACATTCTTTGATATTCCAGATAGAACAATCTGCAAAGCATCCGGAGACCCACACACCCTTACTCCTGACGTGGGTCGCCATGATTACCAAGGATGTGGCTTGTACACGTTCGCCAAGGACTGCACAGGCAACACCTTCAACGTCGAAACAAAACACGTCCCCTTAGACGAGAATCCAGATGTTACTGCTATCCGTGCAGTGTACGTGACAGTAACCATTGGCGTGAATACGTTTATAATTTGTCTTCTTGAAGAAAAAGTTGTACTGGTGAGTGAGTGTTTTGTTGGTCCAAGAGAAGATTGTGATAGCAATTTGTTGAAAAAAACGAAACACCTTTGTTCAAGCTGATCAAGTGAATAATTCGGGGGACATCAAAGTTGTACTAAGTTTAGCTCGGTCTTCACACTGAATCTCTATGACAAATGCATCACTGCTAATGTTTTAACAGATTTTGTAACGTAGGATGAACTAAGATTTTGTCTTAACATCGTAGTCAGTTTTACTGTGTTTTTTTGTCTCTGAATAACTGACTACATTCTTCTTTAAACAAGGTCGATGGAGTTCGCTATGCGCTTCCTGTCAGCCTAGCAAATGGCGACATCGAGATCCATCTGACCGGAAGGTTCGTCCGACTAGAGCTGGTGGACTTGTGCGTGGTGGTTTACTACGATGGGGTACATTATGTTAAGGTGAGCACACTCCAGACAATTATGACTATTCTTCATTTTGACATGTTGCGCATTTATAATGATTCTATATTCCGATACGGTGTGTACTGCCAGCTTCAGTCTGTGATTCTCTGCTTTGTGAGTTATACTTATTCTCCTTTGTGATATAACGTTAGTGCTATGCGATGTCTGATTGAAAGGACTGTCGTCTTACATGACGTGTATAAATTCACCGAAACAAGAGTCAAGATCCTAAGAAGCATCTTAGGAAAGAAATTATAATGCATATATAACACTGTTACAGATGGAGATTCCAAGGAACTACGAGGGTCATCTGTGTGGATTGTGCGGTAACTTCAACGGCGATGCGACCGATGACTTGATGCTGCCGGATGGGAGCCAAGCCGCCAACGAGAACCAGTTCGGAAACAGCTGGCAGACCCAGCCCGGAGTAGCGCAAGGAACGTGGGACTTAACGTAAGTGTGATGTCCATCAGGAGATTTATCAACATTAACACGTCCGTAAATGTGTAGATTTACCTGGCATTTACCAGGCATGTTAACTACGGGAATCTGTGGTGCGTTGGCATTACCAGATTATGTTTTTGGTTTTGCCCAGCTTTTAGAGTGACTGTTGGCTGAGTGTATGTCAAAAGCATAACTCAAGAAGCTGTGAATGGATTTTTGATTATCTGAGAGAGGACCAATATTGACGAAAGAAAAAAGTTCCAAAATATAATCACTACTCTTTTTAAACGTGTTTCCATGCTTGCAACTTGACATTTTCTGTCCACCACAGTTGTGGTGACCTTCCTACAGGTGAACCCCCGGCCCCTGGACCGTGTGACCCGATGTACACAGACCAGTGTGACGTGCTGTTGGATGCGAACGGTCCGTTTGCTGCTTGCCATGCCGCTGTGGATCCTACGCCTTACTATGACGACTGCGTCTCCGACGCTTGTGCAAAGGACAATTACCTTTGCCCGACCTTAGAGACATATTATGACTGCTGCATGGAAGCAGGCGTGTCTCCCTTTGTTTGGCGGTCGGACAACCTCTGCCGTAAGTTCCGTTCTCAGACTCAATCTTCGGTTGTTACAGAGTATGTGTTTCAGCAGTTTTCCCAGATCTACCCAGCAGAGACTACACGAGCAACATACCAGGCGAAAACTGGGCCGTAGATTATGAACGGCTGAATGAGTGATTTATAGATGACGACAAAATTGTATTTCCTACTGTAGATGTAGTCCTGTTTTCACAACTTGAACAATCTATCAACTGTAATGAACTCTTTGTTTTCGATAGAAATGGATTGTCCAGCAAACAGCGTCTACTCTTCATGCATGAGCGCCTGCCCTGCGACGTGCGTGAACCCCGACGCCCCAGACAACTGTGACGAACCTTGTGTGGAAGGCTGCGAGTGCGTTGACGGCTACATACTAAGTGACCGGGACTGCGTAGTCGATAGTTCGGGCTGTGGTTGCACAGACATTTATGACAACTACCATCCGGTATGCAATTTTATCGCGAATGCACAAGTGTACAAATGTACTGTATGCCACCGCTCTGATCATGTTAGCCATTATGTACATGTTAGGAGTGCCTGTTTCAACCAAAACCCCACCCAACTCTTAATACGTAGAGGAACATAACATGAATTTGTGTGACAATGCACAATTATGTGGACAAGGAAGTAATATAAAGTGTGGGCACACTGTCCATCTACTGATAATCGTAATGTATCGTCTTCATTTCATTATTTTTCTTATTCTATAGCTCGGAGAGCCATGGGGAACAGAAGACGGACAACAATGCGAATGCGTGCTGTTCTTTACGTTTCTGTTCGCCGATTGTCAACCAGTGACATGTCAAGAAGCCGATGGTTACTACTGGACGCTCGTGGATGGTGTATATGGATGCCACTGCGTTGTACCCTGTTGTGGTGAGACATAGTTTTACGATAATTCATTTCTTTAAGATGTTTTCTTCTTTGGGAGTAGCCTAATAATGTATGTTATGTGTTCAATTGCCAGGAATTCCATAAGGAGTTTCTGTAATGTGGCTGTGAACACCATAACGCGAGGAGCTCCCTCCAAGCAGATGTAGATCACTTCTCGGTCTTGTAGCGAAGATCAAGCTAAGTGTAGTCACAGGTGTAGTGCCTTTAGGTAGACAAGCGTATGGGCTAGTTTTGATTGCTTTTCTGGCTCTGTGAGTTGTATTTGTTTGTTTGTTTCGCATAACCGGTAAACCGCTTTTAGGCGTAACAAACCAGTTTTGTACATGTGCGTACATGTACAAGCTGCGTAAGACCGGACTGTAAGGTTTTGAACCACTCACACCGGGAAGAGCCCTACTCTTTTCGATAAGTGCGGTGGGTTCTTTAACGTGCATGAGTTGTGGCTCTCCCAAACACGGGACCTCCATTTAACGTCCTATCCGAGGGACGTCCCTAACCGAAGCTAGGTACTCATTTCCACCTGAGTGAAGTGAGGAAAGTCGTGTTAAGTGCCTTTCTCAAGGGCACAAGATCGGTGACATGGGCAGGGTTCGAACCCGCGACCTCTGGGGTGTGAGCCGAACGCTACCGACTGCGCCACACGACCCCACATCTCGCGTTACCTCGGGTTATGTTTATCCACAAATTAGAGCTACTACCCAGCACCATTACATAGGGCTAACCTGATAGTGTATTTTCACAGCACCTTTCCTAGTCTCCAAGCAAATATATATATAGAACTTGAGTTTTTCTTGTAAGAAGGGAAGATGAATATTGTTGACGTGTTGAGCGAATG
Source organism: Branchiostoma belcheri (assembly GCF_001625305.1). Taxonomy (NCBI): domain Eukaryota; kingdom Metazoa; phylum Chordata; class Leptocardii; order Amphioxiformes; family Branchiostomatidae; genus Branchiostoma; species Branchiostoma belcheri. The sequence continues at coordinate 56,938 of NW_017802947.1, forward strand.
ATTGAAAATACAAGATAAACAAAACACCGTCAGCATGGCAATACCCTTTCATTGCCAAGTTATTAAAAGTATTTCCATTTTGATAGGTGTGACCTGCGAAAATGGCGGAACTTGCGTGAACGGTGCCGACGACAGCTATACCTGTGACTGTGCTCCTGGCTATGAAGGAGATCACTGTGAAACACGTGAGCCTTCTACTATAAATGAAAAGTAACTTGTTTGATAGATGTTCCATTGTGTATTATTGGGAAAAGATAGACAGCCGGAACCGCTGATCGCTCTTACTGATGGGATTGCAGAACCTCAATACTAAAAGCAAATAAGTTTGCTCTACGGATAAAAGTAGCCATGATTTGACATTGCGATTCTCAATACTGTCCTAACTCTGTCAAACTATCCTATTTTAGCTTTAAGAAAAATCCAGAAGAAAAAAAGGATGTGACATTATGTAACCGGTATACCATCAAACGTGCTGCTAGTGATATATGTACATCAATGCGTGCCGCATTCTTTATCAGTATTGAGATGTTCTCTAGTTCATTACAGAATTTTTCCATCGTGTCTACATCTTACTTCATGATAACGAACGTGTTTGTATCTTTTTAGCCAAGCAATGCCCAACTCCGATGGCCCCAGGAAATGGAGCTATGAGTCCTGTCGGACCGTACGAGTACCAGGATGAGGTCACGTTCAGCTGTGACGAGGGATACGAACTGGTCGGAGTCTCTAGTGTGACGTGTCTGGCGGACCAAACATGGAGTGCCCCTACTCCAACTTGCCAACGTAAGTGACTAGGTTTCAAAACAAGGTTTTGCCTTTGACTGCAAAATTATCTCTTTCAACTCTTTCATGAATAATAATGATGTAATAAACGAGTGACTTGTTTTATTTATTTATCTATCAAGATTTACCACATATTGTATTCTGGACATCCTCCTTACAATGTTTCTTGGTTTTAGCGTTGCCATGCGCAACTCTGATGCCCCCAGTAAATGGAGCTCTGAGCCCTGACGGACCGTACGTTTACCTGGACGTGGTCACGTTCACCTGTGACCTGGGATATACACTCAACGGAGCCCCTAGTGTGACGTGTCTGTCGGACCAAACATGGAGTGATGTTGTTCCAACTTGCGAACGTAAGTACCTAGGTTTTAAAACAAGAAATAACACATAAATACCTCAATTAATTATTTCAATTGATGAACAATAATAGTAGGGCAATAAACTGGAAATGTGTTTTATCTATGTATAGATATTTACCATATATTGTATTCTGGACATCCTCCTTACAATGTTTCCTGGGGGTTTTAGCGAACTATTGCCCAGATGTGATGCCCCCAGTAAACGGGGATCGGAGTCCTGCCGGACCTTACCTTTACCCAAACGTGATCACGTTCTCCTGTGACCCGGGATACGAACTGAACGGACCCTCTAGTGTGATGTGTGAGCCGGACGGAACATGGAGTGCTGCGATTCCAACATGCGAACGTAAGTACCTAGGTTTTAAAAGAAGATTTTGCCTTTGAAAACGATACACAATTATCCCAATCAAATAATAATAGTAATAAACTAGTAACAACTAACATGTTTTATCTATTTTCGAAGTCACCACATATTGTATTCAGGCCATCCTCCTTACAATGTTTCTTGGTTTTAGGGGTGCAATGCCCATATCGGATGGCCCCAGAAAATGGAGCTCAGAGTTCTGAAGGACCGTACTATTACGGGGACGTGGTCACGTACAGCTGTGATGAGGGATACGAACTGGCCCCGGGCGGAGCCTCTAGTGTAACGTGTCAGGCGGACGAAACTTGGAGTGCTGATGTTCCAACTTGCCAACGTAAGTGACTATGCTTGAAAACAAGGTTTTGCCTTTGAAAACGATACAAAATTTATCTCAAAGAAGAGCTCAAATACCTCATACCTTCATCATGTATGAGTTTGGGCTGTCAGAAATGTGCCGCTGTATATACTTTAAATTTTAGTTTGCTGGTTTGTGAACCAAAGGATGTTAGTGGCACCATACAAGCGAGCCTTTGGTCGCCTGAACTACCTAGATACTAGAATAGCCGGTGCCGACAAAATTGAATCGTCATGGTACCATCTAACGTTACAAACATCAGATTCTGTCCCCTCCCGGTGGCACTGACCATCTGTTTCCACTACCTCAAATACCTTTACCCTCCTCGCTTACATTTGAAGCTACATGTCAATCCTATAAGTGCTGCTGCAATACCTTAGAAAGCCACTAGAATGCCCCAAATCAAACTTAACCTTCCCTTTCCACACTCATGCTACTTACAAAAAAACTGTATAAAAACATCCACAACAAAAAAAGTTATCCCGTCTTGTCACATTCCATCATAAAATGACCACAGAAGCTCAAAAAAGCAGTTATTTTGCTGAAAACCACACCAGATACCTATTGCCCAAACATCTATGTCCGACTCAAAATTCAAGACCATAGCATGTCGACAGCACGAGATATCATACCCATGTACCCCACTTCAGTACCTTCCAAACCGTTAGTGTACCCAAAATTGACCTTGAACTTTATTTTCCGAACTTCATCCTACCTACAAAATATTATAAAGATACATACATCACACCCCAATTTATAACCGATTACGAAATCAGCAACCCCTACCACGTGTGGTGTACCTAAACTTATAACCTTCTGACGAAGGTAATAACTCCTTCGTAAACAATAACGAAATAAACGAGTAACATTTTTCATCTATTTATCTAGATTTACCACATATTGTTTTTTGGACGTCCTCCTTACAATGTTTCTCGGTTTTAGGGGTGCAATGCCCATATCGGATGGCCCCAGAAAATGGAGCTCAGAGTTCTGAAGGACCGTACTTTTTCGGGGACGAGGTCACGTACAGCTGTGATCTGGGATACGAACTGGCCCCCGGCGGAGCCTCTAGTGTAACGTGTCAGGCGGACGAAACTTGGAGTGCTGATGTTCCAACTTGCCAACGTAAGTGACTATGCTTGAAAACAAGAGTTCCACGATCTCATACCTTCGCCAAATGACGTTAAACCTTCCGGTTGACGAATTATACTATTTTAATCATTGATTTCGCAAATAAGAGCCCCATTTGCATGGGTTACATCAGTTGATCATATTCTCCACCCAACGACAGCCTTATCTTAATAAAAAACGTCATAATTTGAATAAATTATCTTTATTGATGTTGACCATCACTTAACTTCCAAATGCAGCAAGTATGAAATTCCCAGCAATTACAACTATGAAGTCATAGAAATTTGTCGTTAATTATGCAAATAAGGTCTTCATTTACATAATCTACATCCTCATATGTTTTTCTCATTCTCAAGTACATGTCACAAGTGTTCCATGGTCCTATTATCGAACAAAGCAGATTTTTAGAATGTAGCCATTAATTATGCAAATTAGCTCCTGATTTTCATAATTGTCATCTGATTATGCCAAGCATCACTTCCGCTATCTACATGCCAAAAATGACTACAATCCGTCAACCGGTTTTTGAGTTATCTCCTTCGAAAATGTTTCAACAAATGCTCCTGCAGTTCCAGAACAAGCTGTTAGGGGCCCAAACTCATGTCACTTCTTCCCTACCCCAAGAGCTATCTACCAACCAAAATTCGTGACCCTAGCATGTCCAGATCGCGAGATATCAAAACCGGAAGTTCTGCTGCAGTACCAACAAAAGCCGCCAGGGGGCCCGAAATCTAATCATTCCCAGATCTTATCAAGACCTACCTACATACCAAGTTTCATGACAATGCATATTAAGCTTCTTGAGTTATACTGTTCACAAACGGACAAACGGACAGACGGACAAACAGACAGACGGACAAACGCTACTGAAAAGTTAACATAACCTTCTTGGCGAAGGTAACAAGAGCTCAAATACCTCATACCTTCATCATGAATGAGTTTGGGCTGTCAGAAATGTGCCGCTGTATATACTTTGAATTTTATTTTGCTGGTTTTTGAACCGAAGGATGTTAGTGGCACCATACAAGCGAGCCTTTGGTCGCTTGAAATACCTAGGGAGTAGAATAGCCGGTGCCGACAAAATTGAATCGTCATGGTGCCATCTAACGTTACAAACATCTGTCTCCCCCCCACCCCCAAGCTGTGACCATCCGTTTCCTCCACCTCAAATACCTTTACCCTAGCATACATTTGAAGCTACATGATACATACATCACAACCCAAGTTATAACCGATTAGAAAATCAGCAACCCCTATGTATGGTGTACCTAAACTTATAACCTTCTGACGAAGGTAATAACTCTTTCGTAAATAGTAATGATGTAATAAACGAGTAACATGTTTTATCTATTTATCGAGATTTCCCACATATTGTATTCTGGACATCCACCTTACAATGTTTCTTGGTTTTAGGGGTGGAATGCCCATATCGGATGGCCCCAGTAAATGGAGCTCAGAGTTCTGAAGGACCGTACTATTCCGGGGACCAGGTCACGTACACCTGTGATGAGGGATACGAACTGGATGGATCCACTAGTGCGACGTGTCAGGCGGACACAATGTGGAGTGATGATGTTCCAACTTGTCAACGTAAGTACCTAGGTTCTAAAACAAGATTGTCCCTTTAAAAATGATGCAAAAATTAGAGATGTTAAATCAACTCTTTAAAAAATAATAATGAGGCAATAAACGAGTAACATGTTTTATCTATTTATCGAGATTTACCACATATTGTATTCTGGACATCCTCCTTACAACGTTTCTTGGTTTTAGGCGTGCAATGCCCATATCGGATGGCCCCAGAAAATGGAGCTCAGAGTTCTGAAGGACCGTACTATTACGAGGACGAGGTCACGTACAGCTGTGATCAGGGATACGAACTGGCCCCGGGCGGAGCCTCTAGTGCAACGTGTCAGGCGGACGAAACTTGGAGTGCTGATGTTCCAACTTGCCAACGTAAGTGACTATGCTTTAAAAGAAGGTTTTGCATTTGAAAAGGATATATCGATGCAAAAATGATCTCAAAGAAGAGCTCAAATTCCTCATACCTTCATCATGTATGAGTTTGGGCTGTCAGAAATATGCCGCTGTATATAGTTTGACATTTATTTTGCTGGTGATTTGTGAACCAAAGGATGTGAGTGGCACCATACAAACGAGCCTGAACTACCTAGGGACTAGAATAGCCGGTGCCGACAAAATTGAATCTTCATGGTGCCATCTAACGTTACAAACATCTGCCCCCCCCCCCGTGGCACTGACCATCTGTTTCCACTACCTCAAATACCTTTACCCTCCTAACTTACATTTGAAGCTACATGTCAATCCTATAAGTGCTGCTGAAATACCTTAGAAAGCCACTAGAATGCCCCAATTCAAACTTAACCTTCCCTTTCCACACTCATGCTACCTACAAAAAACTGTAAAAAAACATCCACAACTAGAGTTCCACGATCTCATACCTTCGCCAAATGATGTTAGCCTTTATGAATAAGAAATATACTAATCACCCTGATTATGCAAATAGGATCCTCAATTGCATGAATTATATCAGTCTGTTGATCATATTCTCCACCAAAAGACAGTCTTATCTTAACAAAGAATGCCATTTTCTCATAAATTATACAAATGTGGTCCTTATTTGAATAAGTTATGTTATTTATGTTCACCTTCACTTAACTTTCAAACACCCCAAGTATGAAATTCCAGGCAGTTACCACTACGCAATTATAACATTTTCTCAGTAATTATGCAAATTAAGTCTTCATTTGCATAATCAACATTTGCCTGTGTTTCTCTCGTTCTTAATAACATATGTTACAAGCTTGAACTTCCTATCATGGAATGCAGCTGATTTATAGAATTTCCTCATTAATTATGCAAATTACATCAATATTTGCATAATTGTAATATCATTATGTCAAGCATCACTTAAGCTACCTACATACCAAAAATCACGATGATCCATCAATCGGTTCTTGAGTTATCCTCTTTTAAACATTTGTCCTTTAAACCCCCCTGCAGTTCTAGAGCAAGCCGCTAGGGGGCCTAAACTCACGTCACTTCTTCCCCAGCACAAGAGCTACCTACCATCTAAATTTCGTCACCCTACCATGTCTGGATCTGGAGATATCAAAACCGGAAGTTCAGCTGCAGTACCATAACAAGCCGCTAGGGGGTCCAAAATCTAATCATTTTGAGGTCTCATCAAGACCTACCCATCTACCAAGTATCAAGACAATCCATCAAGGCCTTCTCAAGTTATCGTGTTGACAGACAGACAGACAGACACACACACACACACACACATACACGACC